>NC_056731.1:87984767-88047267 GCF_019279795.1 Protopterus annectens
TCTGGGCAGTTGTGTCCTGCAAAATGAATGTTACAGCACATGGCCTGTGATTTCTGGAAAAGAGTTCATATATTGTGTGTAGTGGTGTCATAAAATGATTTTGTTGTATCTGAAACAGCTACATGTTATAGGAAACAGTATTAGCAACTATAATGCTACAAGAATAACCTTAATGTACGGAAACCAGTGAAGTAGTCAGTTTACTACTGGCTGTGGGTATGTGTTGCCTTGCCAAATGTGACATCCCTACATATAAGTCCTATAGGGCTGTCACCTTTCCAAATGGCCAAAGTGGGACCTGCTCTGTAGAAATGTCAGACGTATCAGATCAGAACATACCTACAGCCATGCATAGTACAGAAATATACATATTAGCACAAATTAAAGCTTAGTCTAGCAGCACTCAAGTTGCATATGCTATTTCACATAACATATTGACGTGTCATTTATACAATAACCATAACATGCAACTATTACAGACACGTAGAATATAATATTGTCCTCTAATCAGGACATTTGCTATGGCTAGAGTATTCTTGCATGACACATATGCCTAATGAGGGACTGTCCCATGCAAAGTGGGAAAGGTGTTACTCCTAGAGTGCCACGTCGGCCAATCTAAAAGGTGGAAAACCTACAATAGGTATGCAGTAGCATGACCCAACAGAGACATGCGTTTCCCAAAACACATTTACATGTCAGCATTGCAGAGTATCAGTTCCCATGTATCAGCCATATGGGAGCAGATTGTATGAGGAACACGCATATAATATGATTATGTCACTGGACAGGCCGCCGATTCCATACAGTCGAACGCCTGCCGTCGCCTAATAGTTAGCCATACCCGATACTGTAATCATGTAGTCCGACATAATAGGCATCACAAGGGATCGCACACACCCAGCGTGAGTGACAAATGGAAGCACCAATGTTGGTGCACGTGCAAGTGAGTGAGCGAGTGGGTGTAAGCATGTTTGTCTACCAGTATGCGAGTATTGCACTGTTAAAGAAATGTGGAGTCTAAACAAGTATAAGGAGCTGTAACCAGAGGTCAGCAGTGCTTAACACCGTACAAACCCACGCACAACAACTCCCACCAGCTGGAATGTGCCTTACCCACTCCGTATCCAAAGGCGTCGTTCAGGCCGCAAACAAAGAACCGTCCTTTGCACGTGTTGGTAGCAATACCCTGCGCACATAGCTCATGTGAATTACCAATGCACCATGGCATATATACAGACAATAGACAGTACCACACACATATCCTGCAGCACAGTCATCCAACATTATAGCAATGTACTGGCAGATATGTCCGGATGTCCGGACCACTGGTGTTTGCAGACCTGGCCGTCCTGTGTCTCAGTGTGTGAGCATGCCCAGTATGACTGTTATGCATGTAGTCAACTGACATTACCATCATACCTTCATGTGTTTGAGAATGCCCAGTATGGTCAACTGGATCACATGTGTCACATGTCCAGATAGTCAGTACTGTGGTGCCAACCCTGCGTTGTACACCGACAGGTGGCAGGCTGTGTCTGCAGGGTAGCTAACGGTCATGTGGCATTGACTGTTTCTACATTTCTGTACAGCATAGGGGGACATCCAACTGTATCCACAGTCCTACACAGCACCAGGGGTGGCGCACATGACTCTCACATGTGTACGTTGGAAGAGAGGCACAGCTGACAGTTGTACACATTTGCTACTACTGTACTGGTATGCCAGGTACTCCATTTCAGTGTGTGGACCTACTTAAATTGCTGGTTGGAGGCATACCAGTGTACGTCAAATCCTAGCTTTAACTACCAGCATAGTGGTTTCAGACGTCCTAGCCTTCACAACCTACATCCAACTGCCTGGCCTGCTGTAGTCTGTGTGTGTGTGTGTCTGTGAGGGTTGGGGTCATCCATTGGGCATATCCAGAGGCCATTGTATAGCATTTGTCTGTATTGGTCTACACCTGTTCAGCTGTATGAGACTTATGTGGGCCGTATGGACACACATGATGTTCAGCCCATAACATGCAGTGGGTTAGGACACCCTGTGCACTACTGGCTACTATTGTGACCCCGGTATGCGCTACAGATTTCATGGTGCCACTATGGATGTGTACTATTTGCTGCCCTAACAGTCGGCCAACAAATTCCCTTGTATGCTCACATCCATACCATAGCTGCAGGTAAATACACATTCTAATACAACTGCCACTTGCTAGGTTGATTGACTTACCTTGGGGGTGTTCCAGACCTGAGGATGGTGCTGGAGGGCTGCCTATGTCGGATGCACACAGTGCACTTCCTATACATGGCTGTGCACAGGTAATGTCATGTTTGGCATCCCTTGTGCTGTCTGTGCCAGTCAGAGAGGGTGAAATTCCCTGGGTACCTACTGTGTCAGTGCATATGCCATGTGTTGCCTCTTTGCCAAGGGCAGGTCATACTGTGCACACCTCCTTTCACTTTCTGGGTCCAGCTCAGGTAGTTCCTTCTCCAAATCACACTGTGCCTGTAAAGGCCTTGGCATTGGTGGGGGGCTGTGTGGCCCTGCCCCATGCTGTTCCTGCTGCAACTGTTACCGCAGGATCAGATTATGTAGCATATCACATATCATAACAATTTGGGTGCATGTAGCTGGTGAATACTGCAAGGCTCCACCGGATGTGTTCAGACACCAGAACCATGACCTGAGCATCCCAAACACATGCTCAATTATATGTCTTGCCTGTGCGTGTGCCTCATTATGGTGTAGTTGTTCAGGTCTGTGCGCATTGCTGATGGGTGTCATCAGACACAACTCCAGTGGTTACCCAGCATCTAGGTGACTGTAGCGGATGCTCATATTGGCAAAGGTGTGGTACAGCTGCGTCAGATGCCATATACTGGAATCGACATAGCTTCCAGGGCGGAGAGCACACACATTCAGTTTAATGCCCTGGCCATCGCATATGGCCTAGCTGTTGGAGGGTATGCCCCTGCAGTTAATGTAGGCCCTACCCCACTCACCAGGTGGTGCTTTGATGAGTACATGCATGCAGGCTATAGCACCCAGTACCCCAGGGTAGTCTGCCATTTGGTGGAAGAGACGCATATTGCTGGTCAACAAATCACATGTGTTAAGGACATGTACGTGCTCACTGGCATGTGGTGACATGGCGTCTGTAAACTGGTGCAATACTCTGGATGCAGATGCCTGTGAGATCCCCATGATATCCCCAGTTGTGCTTTGGGAGGTACCTGTGGCTAGTATACCTAGGCCAACACATACCTTGACATCCACTGGGATCGGTTTCCCTCGGCCTGTTCGATGTGTCAGGTGTAGCCGGCACAGCTCAACAAGCTGCTGTAGGAGGTCTCTGTCCACCCCAAAGTGTTCCATTATCTCCAGCTCATGTAGCCCCTGGTAGGTTACCCTGGGTCTGTAAAGTCTTATGTCACCTCACTAAGGGTTGTTCGGCAGCATTCACATCCTCACCACCCTCAGCCTCCTGCACATGTTGGTCTATGTTGCCTGCTGCAGCCCTTCTCATTTGGTTGAATTGTGTTGAGAAATGTCCCTGCATGTATACACCGGTGGTGTAGAGTGTGGAAGAAACCTGTGTGTATGGTGCTTGGTCACTTTGCCGTAGTGTTCTGGGGCAGGCTGGCCATGTAATCTGCTGATTGTGCTAATTATCACCTGTTTGTGCAGCTTGCTCACCTTGAATACTCCACTACTGCTGTTGTCCCTCCCAATTTCACCAGGCAGGTATAGACACACTCCTAGCTTAGACGTGCTAAGGCAGGAGCAATCCTGAGGCACAGGACTCCAATGTACGTACAGTATGCCTGACCCCCCCCCCCATGCTTTCACCTATATTCGAGTCCTGCACCCGGCTATCTATACACATACACTCTTGGGATCTGCATCACACCCTGGGGATAAATGGGATTCACTATTGTCAACCTCATTTGCATAATATTGTCTTCTAATGCATAGTTATATGACCCATACTGATCCTCCAAATTAATAACCACTGCTTAGTGTCGCTCAGATCCGCACACAACTGGTTAAAGGGGCCTTACTATCACCATATTCGATGTCCCTTGTTCTTCCCAGCAACAAAATAACTGGTCTCTACAAGACTAGAGCCCAGGACCCTGCACACCACAGACCATGTGCTTTACCACTAAGCCAAGGCAGATATACATACATCCGAGGTGATCACGTACAGATCATCCAGCACAGACATTCAATAGTGTTAATGTCCACACATATATATATATATATATATATATATATATATATATATATATATATATACACACACACACACACACACACACACACACACACACACACACACACACACACACACACACATATACATATACACACACATACGTAGATATTGAATTTATATCACAACAGCGGACCACATGACACTAAAGCATTAGACAAGAATGAAAAGGAAACCACATGTGCCACCTGCATTATGTAGTAGTGTTACTATCAAGGCAAGTGTGTTTCATTGCATCACATGGGTCAGACTGTAGTAAGGGTAAGAGTAGGGCTGCTGACATTTACTCACCAGAACTATTGGCGAATGTATGTGTATGTGTTGACAACCCAGTCTCTTGGGCGACTATGACATTTGTGGACACTATATAGGAAAGCAACAAAACACACTCAACACATTCTGGAGCTAGCCACCCACAGATACCAAAACAAAGGATATGACTGCCAAACACACACACACCTGTCATGCCTTGGAATCAAGCAACTACCTGTCTATTCTATTACACTACAGCATTACATAGTTACAGAACGCGCTACAAAGATTACTGGATCACAGCACTCCCAGAGGCATACTTCTAGGTGGGTGACATCCTCAGCAAAGGCAAAGACGCCGATAGGGATTATATGGAGAGTGAGAAGTCTAAAAGCATTACTCTGTCCCCAGGCAGCTAGAAATGCACACACAAACTTGTCATGGCTGGGATTAGAACATAGACCTAACTACCTTATCACACTACAGCATTACGCAGTTACAGAATGTGCTACCAAGATTACTGGATCACAGCACTCCCAGAGGCATACTTCTAGGTGGGTGACATCATCAGCAAAGGCAAAGACGCCGATAGGGATTGTATGGCGAGAGAGCAGTTTAAAAGCCTTACTTGGTCCGCAGGCAGCTGGACACACACATACTTGTCAGGGCTGGAATTAGAACATAGACCTAACTATCTTATCACACTACAGCATTACGCAGTTATAGAACGCACTACCAAGATTACTGGATCACAGCACTCCCAGAGGCATACTTCTAGGTGGGTGACATCATCAGCAAAGGCAAAGACGCCTAAAGGGATTTTATAGAGAGTGAGCAGTTTAAAAGCATTTCACTGTCCCCAGGCAGCTGGAAACACACACACACACTTGGCAGGTCTGGGATTAGAACATAGACCTAACTACCATATAATACTACAGCAATGCACAGTTACAGAATGCACTACCGAGATTACTGGATCACAGCACTCCAAGAGGCATACTTCTAGGTGGGTGACATCATCAACACTGGAACAAACACCGATAGGGATTATATGGAGTGTGAGCAGTCTAAAAGCACATTACTGTCCCAAGGCAGACAGAGACAAACACACGGCAGTGATGTGAGCAGGACAACTGCCTATCTACGGACCACTATTACAGCACTACATAGATACGAGATTCGCCACAGACAGTACACCTTTCACGACAGTCAATATGACTTTCTAGGAATGCAGACATCGACATGGATGCTGGCAGTTACGGTGTACATACCTGTGAACCAGTGTGTTCAATGTAAGAATCCATCCTGAAGTGGGGTATGGCCATCTGTTGCCTGGATGACCACTATTGCTATACAGGATTACAATGGGCATGCCCATACACAGAGGCACATAACCGACACAAGGTGTCACTGGACATGCTCACACACTTAGTAGTACACGTCCGTTTAGAATGCACTATGTGTCCATCTACACAATGGCGCACTGGGCATGCTCACACACTTAGTAGCGAAGGGCTGTCTTGTATGTACACAGATTCTAAACACGGAAGGGCACAGTGTGTCAATAGTCCAAATTGTTAGCATGAATGCTGCACTACATATATCTGACACCGGTCATCTTCACAACGTCTGCTGCTGTCCCTCACCTTAGCTGTACCAATCCAAACCTGGCACACTAATACCACCCGTGGTGATGTCCTGACAGGTGTGGCTACTTCACACATATAGTACCACACATAGATGAAGAACCTGAAGCCAAGTAAACACCCTGACATCTACAGGACAACTGCATTGTATGTGTATGCTAAACAGTGCTAGATGTGTAGCGTTTGTAATCACAGCTGCCAATCCAGATCCAACAATGGGAAATACTGACACCTGTGCAGTGAGGAACACCTGGCATAAGGCTCAGTTGTGCACAATAGCACTACCACTGAATACCTCAAATACAGACATGTGGGCCATAAGACCGTTACGGACCGCTCCAGGTTAGTGTCCCCACATACATGAAGGCCACTCACATGTACTGACCAGTACACTCTCAAAGGCCATCACAGATGTGTCAGTTGCAGATCACAGTGGTAATTGCCGCATTCTAGTATGTAGCACTAAGACATCACCATGTCCTTGGACCAGCAACACAAATCCATACATTAGTACAACACCATGTTACTCATGACCAGTCGACTGTACCTAGCTCTACAGCAACTGTGCAGACTACTCATGTACTGACAGGGTTCCATCATGTGCTATGCAATGCAATGATCCCACTGTTCATAACCAGGTCGGCTGTACACATAACAGGGCCCCTGGGTCTTCTACAGCTGTAACAGATAACTGTTGCTGTACACCAGAAAACACACTCATGTTTGGATATGACATACATGTAACTGCCATGGATATGTACATGCCCCACACACACAGAACACATATGTACATAGCATAGCTTTTTCTGTCCTTCATGCAGACAAGTGGCTACAGCAATTACACTCATGCACATGGAAGGTAGGTCCATGGCTGTTGAATGCTAACAGTACATAAGGTAGCAATGTTGACTGAGTTAACATTCCCTCTGTACTGGTTACCCATGACAACTATCATATCATACCACAGTCCATGTGTCATGTATGTCATCACGCATGTCCACCAATTGCAATGCCTACAAAGATAGCTACATGACAGGAATGTAGGACCTACACACATGTACATGTAGTGGTGTGCATTCAGCTACCATGCATGTGCAGTAGCTGATGTTTGCAGTTCATCTGTGTCTTACTACAACATGCAGTTGCAATGCAGCCCCATCATTGACACCTGTATATGGTGAAATATTGACAGTACGGTAAGGTGTCCATCAGGTATGGATGGATGTGTGTACATAAAGTGGTGGGCCACCTTTGCAGATGGATGTTTGCTGAAGATAGCTCACAGGTGTGTCACAAGCTGTCCTACCATAACATGTACAAACAGTAAGCTATGTTTCTGTTAATTGAAGATGAAGACATACAACCTACACAGCTGTCAGGGTGTCACTGACTGTAAATCACTTGACACCTGTAACACTTAAGTCCTCCGGTGTGCATATAGCAGCACAATTGCCGAAGGTAGCATCTGTACACATTGTAATGCGGGCAATACTGCTGCATGTCTTTCAGACGTATCATAAGATAGCAGGTGTTTGATTCACAGCACTGCCATATGTGTTTGCTTGTGTGACCATATATGCCACGTATGGTGGGGAATACATCCCAATTGTTACACACCCCTGTACACTGTTGTAGAGCTCTGTACACACTGCAGTGTAGAAAGCAAGACATAGGCAAGGGTGGTGTGTGTATCACACACATTAGCTATCTGTATATGCATGACATCTGTGGACTCCAGTGTGTGCGTATATGTATGCATGGCTGTCTGGTGCATGGAGTGAGGATGTATGCTACCACAGAGAACAGATTGGACCCCTAACCCCTCAAGGTGATGCAATCTACTACCCTGTTGATGCCGTCGGTCTTAGGCATTACTGACTACCTGTACATGTTCATTCTCTGTGTCGCGTCATGTGGGTGCACAGTACTGTAATGGTGATTACCACATAGGCAAGGGTCTTCATCTCAACACTATGAAGTGTGTGTTATAGTGTCATTGACCCCGTGAGTGTGTGCGTGTTACTGTGTGTGGCTGTGTATGTCTGTGTGTGTTCCCATCTTGTAATGTGAAGGTGTATTACTGCTACACAGTGAGGCCTCATGCTATCAACTGGCCTCTACCCTTGACATCAGCTAGACTGCTGTGTAAACCCCCCGCACCATATAACTTTACCTGTGATGTCACTCGGTATGGATGTCACGTCTCTAGCCACTGCAGCCTACTACACAGCTCACATGCTCCTGGATCAGTAGATGTGCAGACATCTTTGGAATGTCAGCCTTTCTAACAGTGAGGTTGAGCTACGTATAGCATGCTGGTATTGCCATACATGCCTGTGAGTACTCCACATTTACACATGGGAAACTGCAAACACTGGTACTTAATGGCACATGCAATTAGACCTTAAGGAGGGAAGTAGGGCATCATTACCAACATGCTGTTACTGTTGTTACCAGGACACATATTGTGAACATAAAACAATGCATTCTAACTGCAAACACTGTTACGTAATGGCACGTGCAATTAGACCTTAAGGAGGGACGCAGGGCATCATTACCAACATGCTGTTACTGTTGTTACCAATACACATACTGTGAACATAAAACAATGCATTCTAAACCTGTACTACATGGTATGTCTGCTGCATGTCAACAGTACACAACAATTGTAATATACACTTCTCACTATTCTGTTCACCCTGTGCATCAGACCATATGAACATGTCCCTGCACCGATGGTGTGGATGACAGGGATGTGGCACAGGCATCATCATATGCACAGGGTGATAATGTTTGCCAGGGGCCTAGGCTGCACCAGTGGATGACATCATGTGTGTGGGTTAGGGCCTGTGATCTAATTGGACATGTGTGGTTGTTATGCATGTGGGTGTTGCGGTGCCCTACAGATGTTTCTGGTGTGTGCGTGTATGTGTGCACACAGTTCTGCCATGTGTCTGTCCTACACAGGGGTATTATTGACATCTACAAATTGTACATACCAGGATTTACAGCTCACTTTGTCACTGTGTCCGGTCAAGGCCACATGACTTGTGCCTGCCAGGGGTTGCACGGGCACTACCAGGCAGAGGTACAGATTGAGTACTGTCCGATGACACATGTCCACTGGAATCGTGTCCCCGCTGGGAATGTCCAGGGCCATGTCCACATGGCCTGCTATGTCCTGGTGTGGACAGCGCAGCACCAGGTGCACTGCTGCTGCTACCGGCACTATGGGAGCGGGCATGTGAGGTAGCTCATTCACGTAAACCTGCACCAGGTGGTGTAGCTGGCCTACGTCCACGTGGCCTGCACCTTACTCCTACCAGATGTTCCAGCACAGAGAGCTCACGCTCGCGGATTGCCATGCCACGGTCAAGGATTCCAACCATGTCACCCAATCGCCTGTCCAAAATGTCAGCAATCTGCTGTTGAGCATTTGCCAATGACTGGATGTTGCCATTTAAAGAATGGATAGCAGCCCTCTGAAGCCTCTGCCCTTCTCTGTTCTGCCATTCAGCACATGCCTGTGCTGCCATTACAGTCTGAAACATGCGTCTGGTGACACCAGCTGCTGCGCTCTGTCCTGCAGGTGCATGTCCACCAGAGGTCCTCCTATGAACAGCACTGGCCACATGCCTGTGTGGCACATCTGCAGTCATTTCACTGACAACATGGTGTGAAGGCACACCTTCCGTAGCCAACACGTGTTCCTATTCCAAGCTAACACACACTAACTGTCCTTCCTATATGGCCACTGGTGATGGGGTATGAGTTGGCATGAGAACTATGTGCGGGGAAGAGGGGGATGTAGGTGGGATGGCAACCAATGGCACAGATTCAGCCACTGACGACCCTGCCTGTACCTCAAGCATATGTTCTTCACTGCTAGAGTCTGTGGGGACACTAACATCAGATGGACCACAGGAGGGTAACGCACCTACATCACCTGTGAAGGCAAACATAGACTCTACATTACAACACAAACACAGACACACACACACAGACACACACAGACACACACACACACACACACACACACACACACACACACACACACACACACACACACACACACACACACACACACACACACACACACACACACACACACACACACACACACACACACACACACACACACACACACACACACACACACACGCAGAACATGCATGTGATTTGACAGAAGCCATGCAGCATGCAAGTGATACAGCAGAAGGCATGCAGCTCAGACATTAGTAGTGGTAGTAAGCATACATCCCTGGGTTACACACAACAGCAGGCATGTGTCATAGCAGAAGCCATGCATTTCACACAATCATGGTAGTAAGCATGCATCCCTGTGATACACCATGTGGACCAGCACAGGTTAACAGTACACATGGCTGATGTGAGGCATATGTCCTTGACATTAACATGTAGTATGACATGTAATCTGCTGACGTGTGCATTGACATGCATACATGTTTGACACAATGGTGTCCTGACACATGTACAGCAGTGTAATGGTGTCACATTGCAGTGTTGTCTGTATGCTCTATAGATAGAATGCACTTTTAGCAGATGTGCATGACCATTGAAGGGTAGTATGAGGCATCTATATTGCTATACAGTGTGAAGTAGAAGTATAGACACAGTGCCATTGCATGGAATCATGAGGCATCTCTATTGCTATACAGTGTGGAATACACACACAGTGCATAGCAATGACTGTGTGCATGCATACACAATACATAAATACTGTGGATTGTGACCCACGTCGCTGAGGTGTATACACACTAAACCATGCTGTGTCATGTGTGACAGGTCACCAGAAGACATACAGATGACACCCCTGCACAACTGCTAACATTTCTTAGCTGCCTGGCAACCGTATCCACACATGGCAGACTTGTCAATACACCATGTCCCACATGACATTTATGTACCACACACACGAGGTGCACAGCTGACAGTGATGTCCAACCGCAGCAAGCAAAATGTATGGTATCTGTGGCCTGATGTGGTGTCTGTGTACATATGTGGAAGCTGTACAGGTGACTACTGTCATACTGTGACACAGTCATGATATTCAACACATCTTATGTGGTTGAATTAAGTGACACCTCTACAAGCTATGCAAGGCTTTTAGGATGTCCAGTGTTCCACATCTACTATATAACCATTCAACAAAGGCTATAGTTGGACCATGTGTAGACAATGTGCAACAGAGTGTACACACATACACATCACATCTACTGTGTGTTACTACATGTCTCTGGCCATCCTCCATGGCCATGTGTGAACATCTGTTGGCCAAATGTTTGTGATGGCTGTCTATTTCACATGTCTGTGTTGTTCCATATGACTTACACCCATAGATGTCAGATACTCCACTGTCCACAGGGTTATGCAGACAAAGGGTTGTATGTTTGGTATGCAGGGTATGTTTTATGGGATAGTGAGACAATGTTGCAGCCGGACCACTACATGTCTGGGACATGTCAGATGGTACATCACAACGTCTGCACTCATTGCAGGGGCATATTCCACAATGGTGAATTATGTGGGCTGCCCATATCCCAGCTCACTGTGTAGTACTGTTTGCGTACCCCACATGTTGTTCTAATGTATAGTACATATTCCTACATTGAACAACACATCCACCATTGTATGCAGAGCTGTCCACACATCTAGCAATGACAGTTACTGTGGTTTCATGTCGGTGTTTCATTTAGTTTGCATATATTGCACATGGGTAGCCAGTGTAATTGATGAAAGATGCAACCTGTATATCGTGACTGGACCATACATTATGTGTACATATGTTAACTGGCCACATGGTGAATAGATCTGTGTATTAACATGCTTGATACTGATAACTGTCTCACCTGCAACGGCCTGCTGCCTCTGCGGCACGCCAGAGGTACCTGTATAGGGGTGAAACAGCAGTTTGATCATTATCCATGACTGTATGACAGCTACAGAGTGCACTGTGCATGTTAACACATTCACCAGTACAATAGCATATACTATGGAGTATGCACATGTGTGCATACACAGGGTAGCATACTATAGTATGCGGCATGTGTGCAAACATACCTTGCATATGATGTTACATTACATATTGTACAGTGACACATGCAACTAAATGGGACATAATAGTTATATTTGCAGTAGTGACTTACCAGGCAACTCCAGGCTCAGTGGTTGGGAGACACCCACCTCCACGATGGCAGCTAGAGTTTGTGGATGCTGTTCTGATGGGGTCCCCAGGCTGGCCAGTAGCTCCTCAGTAGGTGTGAGTGGGGGCTGTGTTAGTGGCCCACCACCTGTTCTACCTTGTTCCCTGGCGATTGCATTGGCACACTGTTTTGCATGTCGGATCAGGTCTGTGCAGTGTCTGCGCACCTGCTGGTATTCGGTTATGGCCACCCACATCATTAACCCTCCTGCGAAGTTCCTGCCACAGGTCATCATGCTGCTGGGCATGCTGTGGCACATGGCTGAACAATACCTCATAGTTATCCTGGAGGTAAGGTATGAGGGCATCATCCTCCAAGCGGCTATATGCTCGCAGTCATGATCGAGGCATTATCTGGAAGACATAATGATGGAGACAGGTCACAGTATCTCAGAGATGCACAGAGATACAGCTGCACATACATGTGTATTACATTTAGTACATATGAACAGTTGTCTTTGCAAATCATCATGACACTGACACAACTGACATGTTTGTGTCACACACATGTAACACCCAATGGGGATTGGATATTATCACCATATATGTGTGTCACCTCATTACATTGCTCATACTCCATGTGAATGCTGTCTTGATGTGGGCATGTCTGTTTACGTGTATTGGTGTTCTTACCTATCAGCACATGCCTGGATGTGTCCACATTAATGCTGTTGACCTTGATGCTGTGTATATGTCACGTATCAACACATACACTGCCTTAACAGACATAAACAGTGACAATGCAGACATGCGCACAGAAACCTTTACATGCATGTGTTTTGCCATATACGTCTACACGGCACTGTACAGCAGTTCATCATCCTGCCACGTATCGCCTGTGTTGCACATGTGATACACATGGGACAATGGCTAGCCAGATGGTATTCTCAGGGATGGTTATCAACTATAGCATGCACAACCAAGGTCATGTAGTAGTGTGTATGCCCTGGGCCATGTATGGGCATAGGATGTAAGGTTTTCTAGCTGTATCCAACAGCCATGTTTCCACCGCCAGGTGAATCAGTGCCACATTAATGATCCAGACAGTTAATGATACATCTACCATGCGGTCATCGCATCATGTATGACAGAGATGACATGTGCAGCTTTGCTGAACAGGGTTGCATGGTATGGCAGGAGTATGTAACATGTATGGCACAGGGATCTGTCCAGCATATGGCGATCCTTGTACTGGTAAGGTGGCTGTCCATGATGTATATCTTTCAGATCAGGATATGTACGTGTAGCATGTCCAACATCACAGTGTTGCACATGTCTTTATGCAGTGTAGGCAGCATGCTGCATAGTGGAGATGAGGATTGTGAAGGCTGGTGTCGCCCATCCAAGCATGGATTAAAGGTGATATGTGATCCGATATTGGTCACTTGAGTGCTGATTATGGCTGTCCAATGATCTACATGCTCATGGATGGCACCCTGTCATGACTTGGGTTGCCTCTTATGACTACCTAATAGGCCTGGTGACATCACTAGCTCAGGGAGGTAAACTGCACAGCACCATCCCTTACACACAGTGTCCATAATGTTGACCGCTGCCTAGGTGGTAGTTAATGGGTAAGGGTTATTAACCTAGCGGTGACAATGCAATAAGCAGCTGTCAGATTGTGCACATATGTCACGCACCTCACCCACAAAGCCTATTCTGTATGCTGTCCACAATACTGAGTCAGCTATTGCTCCTAGGTCATGGCCATTCACATACTTACATATGCAGATGCCTCCCATTTGTCTGTGTGGTATGGGCTACAATGAGGGGGAAGTACAAAACATTAACCCTGTTTTACTGTAGCTGCCACTGGTGTGATATGCATGTCACTCAGACACCTTTTGTAGTGCTGCTTCTGCCAACAGGCCACTGATAGAACACTCCTGTGACATACAAAGGTACATCTAGTATACTGAGTGTAGGTATGGGTGATGATGTCCTATGACCTGTCACAGGTATTGATTAAGGTTCATGGACTTTCAGACCATACTCAGCAGGGTAATAGTGCAGTGCCTCCCATTATGATTGGCTTCTCCACTTTGTGGGTTGTGATAATTGTTGGTGTTCTCCATTCAGTGTTTTCACAGACTGACATGAACCTATGTTTTACATGGAAGTGTATGTGTAGAGAAAACTGTTGTGCCATATGTGTATTATATGACCAGGGATGTGGACAGCTCACATGCAGCCTGAGTTCACCTTTTACCATCATAGTTATGGTTACAGGGGCTCTATAGTGTTCATGGATATGTGATTGTGTACCTGTTGGAGGGGCAGTGAGTTTATGTTATCCAACGATCTATCTGTATTGCTTATTCATGCTCAGCACTTGTTCAGATCATGTAAGCACTTCATGAGCTACTAATTACTATAGCACTCAATCCTACTCATTTCCTACAAGTAAACACTGTTTGTCCTTACATTTCCAGCTTGCTTACAGTACAACAGCTGTTGTACACACTTACCTCACATATCTTGTGAGAAATGTTTGAATATACAGGCATGTCAAAGTGTCAATTGCCAGTGTTATTGCCTGTCTATATGATGAATATGGGCAACATGTGGCAATATAGCAATTGTCTCATGTACACAGTCAATGGTCACTTCCTAACATATGACACTACAGCCTGTGGGAGATGCACATATGTAGCCATGCTGGAGGTAATGCTCTCTCCAACCCAGACTGAACATGACAATCATGTGGGGATGTTAAACGTTTGCACCACACCCCACTCATCACATAGTCTCACTAGATCGCCACCACCACAGGCCACACATAGTAAGACTACAACATTTGCGGAGCCTCTCCATACTACTCTGTGTAGGCAACAGAGGCAGCCCCCATCACCAAACACAACCCCAATTACTTATAGCCCACAGGCTCATGTGTGCCCATCAACTACAGACAATAGGGTGTTATAACATACCCAACACACTAGTCATAGGTGACTCTGTAGGCGGTCACACTGATGTCCCACTCAGCAGGCTACAGAAGGCGATAGTCACTTTCATTTGGCTGTCAGGTAACAGGATCCGCAACATAACCTATGCACTCAGGTCTCTCCTCAACAGGTACAATATGACTGTCATTCTCCATGTTTGTGTGAATGCCCTGAGATGTAACTTCCTGGACTACATGTACAGGGACATGCAGTAGCTCTCCATTCTTGTAGGCCAGGCAGGTATCGCCCAAGCCCTGAGTAGCATTCTGCATTCGTCCAGACTGATACCATAGTACAATGACTAAATTATTCACTTCAACAGTTGCCTATGCTTCTGGTGTCATTCCAAGGGTATCCAGTATCTGTCTGCTTTGAATGACATGGTCGACAAAACATGATGCTTTGGCACAGATGACCTGCACCTGTCAGCCCTGAGATTATGGATAACATCTAAGGCTCTTGCTGCTCCTATTCTGCCTGTTTTAGACACATTTCAAATAACATATTCACCACCAGAACAGGAACAGGCAAGCAAAACATGAGGGTAATGTTACTCAGTGCTTGACATCTTTATCTCAAACGCACTCAGCTGAGGCACTCCTTATAATGGACCACTTCGATATCTCTGCAGTGACTGGGACCTGCTTCTAGGCTCCAGAGAGCACCTCTGCACTGACAGGCTATTACACAGACCACACCTTTCAGTCATGTAACCAGGACAGGAACACCCACGGAGGAGGTGTGTCCATATTTCACAAGGATGTACTCCAAAAGGTTTATTGTATCACTCCAAAAAAATCAGTTTTCAGAAGGATGCACACACCTCCAGGCTGGTTGCTTAGCACAATGCATCAGAGGTAATCCAAGTGCAACTAACTGTGGCCAGAACTGTTAAACAAATTGTAGCTTGCTACGGATTCCACACCATACCCCACAGTTAACGGCCCTCATTTCTTGGTGTACTGGAAAGTAAGGTTCAAACATGAACTACTGATGTGAGATTGACACTACCCCACACTTAACTGGGATACCTAATCATGTACTGACACATTAGGCCAACACTTTCTGGGATTCATAACCTCCAATCGGCTGGATCAACCTATACACACCACCACCAAGGCCAACAATATCCTAAACCTGGACATTACCAACATGTGTGACTGGTGTTCCACACCTGGGGTTAACCCCTCATTGGTCAGTTCCGAACGTATGCTAATCACCCTAGTTATCCACATCCCGGCACCACACCCTTCACGGAAAACACAGTACAATATTTCTATAAAGCCAACTTCAGGCTTCATATGACAGCAGTAGTAAACGTCATGACACCCGTGCAGATGGACACTATAGTTACAAATGCTGAAACATACACAACTGCACTTCATTAGCACTTAGATGACTGCATGGATCATGCTATCCCAAACAGAGCCATGACAGTACCCACCAGATAATGGACGCCACTCTGGGGGTCCACTGCCATGGACATAATTTCCAACAGAAGGAGGAGACTGTTGCAAAGTAGAGTACAATCCCATGGGTGGGGTAGCTCCCTGGTCAGCCTCAGTATGATCTGAGATCCCTTATCACATCCTTCAAAGCTAGCTATGTAAACATTACTGTGACACATTCCAAGGACTACCACAAAGCGTTATGGAGGTATGTCACTACTCTCAATGGCAATACCCACATCTGCTCTGACATACAACAGTTAGGCAGGAACATTACAGAACCGACTGATATTGGCAACATCCTGGCAGATAGGTCCTAAAGGACCCAAATCTATACAGGAACAATGCAGAGTCCCTGCGGTCACAACTACGAAGTTCAAACCTGCACTCTTTAAAGCCTGATACACAGACTCCATGTGACCATCCAACATCCCAGGCTGCGATTTACACAAACCTCAGAATGACATGGCTCCCCACTTGAGCACCAAATTCACTAATAGCTTTGTATCAGGCATTGTGGCCCCTGAATGGTGCACAGCAACAGTTATCACACTCCACAAAGGTGGCGCCACAATGGACCAGAGGAACTATTGCCCTATACACCTGACTAGACTGTTCTGCAAGGCTATGGAGCACAACATCATGGAAGTCATTCAGAGAGACATTGGTGGCCTCCAAACCTTTGATACCACTCAGGTTGGATTTGTTAGGGCCAGACCATGGCTCCTACACCTGGTGGAGTCCTTTGAGACAGTTACCAAGGTAGTAGATGATGGTAAGGAGGTCCACACAGCATACCTTGTCCTCTCATTGGCTTTCAACACCGTTCCCCATTCTGGTATTATCAACATACACATCCACCTGCACATCGACCCCTACGTCTCGAGATGTTATGCAAAGTGACTCACGGACAGGACCAACACAGTGAGGGTAGCATACCGTAGTTCCTACTGTACATCAGTTACAATTGGCGTACCCCAGTCCTCGGTCATAGGGCCCCTCATGTTCGGTATATGCTTCCCTGAGGTACAGGCTAGCACAGATGGACTTTCCCTGAATATGTTTCCAGATGACTGCAAACTAGGAGCCATGATTGATTCACCAGCTGATACAGACACCCTCCATATGGGTGTCACTGTAACGGATACCTGGTGTCGATAACATGGCCTCAAGCTGCATGCCACAAGGTGCATAGACATCCCCTTTGGATTACACCAATCACCCACTGACTATCACATAGCTGGTAGTCCCCTACATGCATAAGACATTATAAGGTATCTTAGCACACACGTAGATAGCACCCTCTTTTGATAACCGTATTGCCAAGGTGGCGTGGATATCCTTCTACGTGGCCACCCTAATCTGTAATGGGTTTGTAGCCAGAACAAAGGCAGCCATTGTACCTCTATACTCCTGACTTATGAAACACGTTCAAGGGTACAGCACCTCATTTGGGGTGTACCTTATGAAACAGCAACAGCTTTAAATACCACAACATTAACAAACCAACAGGATTACTGACCTCCGAAGGATGACATATGCAGCACAACTACAGAAACCCCAACTGTACTGATTTGCATATTGCATACTAAGAGGTGACCTTTGCTGAACATACAAGGCCCATGTCCACAACAATATTGATGGATATACTCCACATAAACAACATAAGCAAAAGCCACTGAGAGCAACATGCTCTGGGATATGTACCTAAATGCAATGATGAGTAGGACATGCTGGAGGGATATATTCCTGAACCGGACACTCACCATGCTTTGGAACATGATTCCTATGTACATCAGGCAGGGACCCTCACTAGCACTCTTCATGAGATACCTCGATGGATGGATGGGAGACAGACATGTACGTCAGGGATCACTGCAGTGGCTGTACTGTACATAGGTGCAGAAAACAAATGGTTCTGCTGTTTACAGGCACAGGATACTAAACTAGGGAGGTGCCACCAGTGAAAACACTGTAGTTGGGCTTACAAATGGACTTGGCCAGACAGCATAGTACCTAACTATGAACCTATGAAGCTATTACATGTCCTTTGTGCATGGCTAATTGAGTAACTCTTCCATAATTAGCTATCATGCTGTTACACTGTCTGGTGACTACAAGCCATATGTATCCTGTTAGTGTGTATTGTACATGCCAATAGATATACCCTATGTTTGCATAATATAACAGTAATGCTATGTAAAATATTTGACATATCTACCTACAATACTGTACATTTCACATTTTTGAAAGAATATTCCATAATGCAAAGCATTATTGCACAGCAGGACCACCTTAGGCATGTTATTCTCATTATATGCCCGTACATATGCCTACTGTTACAGTATATCAACATATACTATCCCCTGTTATGGCACGTACTTGTTGGACAAACCCTACCATTGACAGTGGCTGGAGTGGAATTGCTATGTTTAAAGCCCTTATGTAGCATCCCTTGTGGTGTATGAGGTGTTTACATTGTGGCCCACAGCAGTACACACAATTTCTACAAGTGTTACTATGCTCAACAAGACATCACTACATAATACCTTTTACCACTGTATGCATTGCGTACACTTTCATTAATACAGAACAGGCACTACATACACTAACATACTGAGTGTTCTACAAACCTTCTTAGTGGTCTGAGTTTACGAAAATATCTGTCTTACTCCTTTCCTGTTTAAACGGTTCTATGGTATGAGCATACGGTTTGAATGTATGGCAAGCCATCCTTTTATACGTAGATACCTGTAACATGTGGTATCCTGCCACCAGTTGGTGTTCTGGAGTAAATTATTACATGCACATCAGCTGTGCAGCTACTCCATTAGCCAATTACATGGCAACAGTGGGGTATAACTGAATACTCCACTTGGGCGTTGTCCTTTTGCCCTACCTTCGAGGAAGACAGCCTGGATGTGTTTTTTGCGATGAATTGCAACTGCTATATGGAGAGACACAGATAATTTGAATTCATGTCCCCGTAGATTGTGTGTGATGGCTAGAGTATGTAGTTCTACATGTGAGTGTAACTGTTATCTCACCCGTCTGATACGAGACTATTGCAAACAAAACCTGTAACATCGGCATCTGTTCCATTGTACAACAGCAATGATTTCACATGGTGCCATTACAAGCGTGTCTCTCACAAGGTATGTTAACGCTTCTGCAGATGTCATTGAGTGAGTGGATGTTTGTGATGTTATTACAGTCTCTATTGCAATTGTTTCGGGTGTGGGGGTGATGTAGGTGGGTGTACATAGCAGATAAAGGTTTGTGGGGACTGCATTTATACATATTCCATATGTGTGTGGGGGCTCCTTCCCTAATTGAAGACCTATCATTTAGTAGACTAATACTACGGTTATTGCAGGCTTATTCATTAAGCCATTGTTAATTGGGTCCTATATAGCATGCAGGTGATGTTGATCCTTTAATCCCTCCGGAAATACATCGATATGTAATGAAATGTTGCTACATGAAAGCTGTCTCGTGTATTTCTGTCACAGATATTTGCACTCATTACAGTTGTGTTGGTGACTGAACCTTTTTGGCTTGGGTTGCCACCTTTTCAAATGGCCATAGCAGTACATTTGCAAGACACACATCGGGGTTTAGAGGCCGACACATACCCACGGTCAGTACAAAGAATAGAACTTACTTTTGTCCTAAATAAAACCTTATTCTTGTAGTACTTTAGTTGCTTATTATGTTTCTTGTAACATTTAGGTATTTTAGATATAGGAATAACTATTTAATGCAACTATTACATAATATATGGGACATAATTATGTCCTACAATCTCAGGACATTTGCCCTTTTTAATATTTTCAGTCAGGACACAACTGCCCAAAGAGGGACTGTCCCTCTCAAAGTGGGACAGGTGGTAACCATATGCCTAAGGCCAGTTATGACCACACTTACTGTAGTAATCTTCCTCCGAGTTAGCCCGAACAGACACATGATGCAAACACACACACCCATTACAGTCCCACGGAAACACACACCGCACTCTCAACACACACTTACACACACTACAGCAATCAGAAAAACACTTAAACACAGTACCTACCTGGACCGCAGCACCAGCAGCAATAACTAAATGTCCCTTAACATCGTGATAATAGTACTCGCGGTTCTAGTGTTCCGGTACTGTGGTCTTTCTGTCTTTAAGCCTCAGAAAGGCTCATCCAGACTCTGCTACACTTTGCTGTGAAGGAAAGGTCAGTTTGCTGTTATTTTTTGTATTTCTGTATTGCCTTTCTATATTTTGAATACTGTAGTTTGTTTTCTTTACCTTGTGTTTTGCTTGCATTCTGTTTTAACAGCATATTAAAACTTCAAAAGAGACCACAGCTCTCTCTGTTCTGAGTCAGGCAGAAATAAGAACTGATTAATTAAGGACTCATTCATAAGACAGAAGAGGTCACTTAAGGTTAATCACTTGTTAACAGAGGGGGTGGAGCTAGGAACTAAAATTTCTATTTAAGGAGTAAACTAAAACATTTCAGAGCTTTACCAGAAAGGCTCATCCAGACTCTGCTACACTTTGCTGTGAAGGAAAGGTTAGTTTGCTGTTATTTTTTTGTATTTCTGTATTGCCTTTCTATATTTTTAATACTGTAGTTTGTTTTCTTTACCTTGTGTTTTGCTTGCATTCTGTTTTAACAGCATATTAAAACTTCAAAAGAGACCACAGCTCTCTCTGTTCTGAGTCAGGCAGAAATAAGAACTGATTAATTAAGGACTCATTCATAAGACAGAAGAGGTCACTTAAGGTTAATCACTTGTTAACAGAGGGGGTGGAGCTAGGAACTAAAATTTCTATTTAAGGAGTAAACTAAAACATTTCAGAGCTTTACCAGAAAGGCTCATCCAGACTCTGCTACACTTTGCTGTGAAGGAAAGGTTAGTTTGCTGTTATTTTTGTATTTCTGTATTGCCTTTCTATATTTTGAATACTGTAGTTTGTTTTCTTTACCTTGTGTTTTGCTTGCATTCTGTTTTAACAGCATATTAAAACTTCAAAAGAGACCACAGCTCTCTCTGTTCTGAGTCAGGCAGAAATAAGAACTGATTAATTAAGGACTCATTCATAAGACAGAAGAGGTCACTTAAGGTTAATCACTTGTTAACAGAGGGGTGGAGCTAGGAACTAAAATTTCTATTTAAGGAGTAAACTAAAACATTTCAGAGCTTTACCAGAAAGGCTCATCCAGACTCTGCTACACTTTGCTGTGAAGGAAAGGTTAGTTTGCTGTTATTTTTGTATTTCTGTATTGCCTTTCTATATTTTGAATACTGTAGTTTGTTTTCTTTACCTTGTGTTTTGCTTGCATTCTGTTTTAACAGCATATTAAAACTTCAAAAGAGACCACAGCTCTCTCTGTTCTGAGTCAGGCAGAAATAAGAACTGATTAATTAAGGACTCATTCATAAGACAGAAGAGGTCACTTAAGGTTAATCACTTGTTAACAGAGGGGGTGGAGCTAGGAACTAAAATTTCTATTTAAGGAGTAAACTAAAACATTTCAGAGCTTTACCAGAAAGGCTCATCCAGACTCTGCTACACTTTGCTGTGAAGGAAAGGTTAGTTTGCTGTTATTTTTTGTATTTCTGTATTGCCTTTCTATATTTTTAATACTGTAGTTTGTTTTCTTTACCTTGTTTTTTGCTTGCATTCTGTTTTAACAGCATATTAAAACTTCAAAAGAGACCACAGCTCTCTCTGTTCTGAGTCAGGCAGAAATAAGAACTGATTAATTAAGGACTCATTCATAAGACAGAAGAGGTCACTTAAGGTTAATCACTTGTTAACAGAGGGGGTGGAGCTAGGAACTAAAATTTCTATTTAAGGAGTAAACTAAAACATTTCAGAGCTTTACCAGAAAGGCTCATCCAGACTCTGCTACACTTTGCTGTGAAGGAAAGGTTAGTTTGCTGTTATTTTTTGTATTTCTGTATTGCCTTTCTATATTTTTAATACTGTAGTTTGTTTTCTTTACCTTGTGTTTTGCTTGCATTCTGTTTTAACAGCATATTAAAACTTCAAAAGAGACCACAGCTCTCTCTGTTCTGAGTCAGGCAGAAATAAGAACTGATTAATTAAGGACTCATTCATAAGACAGAAGAGGTCACTTAAGGTTAATCACTTGTTAACAGAGGGGGTGGAGCTAGGAACTAAAATTTCTATTTAAGGAGTAAACTAAAACATTTCAGAGCTTTACCAGAAAGGCTCATCCAGACTCTGCTACAC
The DNA here is from genome assembly GCF_019279795.1 of Protopterus annectens. NCBI lineage: Eukaryota > Metazoa > Chordata > Ceratodontiformes > Protopteridae > Protopterus > Protopterus annectens. The sequence goes on from NC_056731.1 coordinate 88,007,823, forward strand.
TTTGCTGTGAAGGAAAGGTTAGTTTGCTGTTATTTTTTGTATTTCTGTATTGCCTTTCTATATTTTAATACTGTAGTTTGTTTTCTTTACCTTGTGTTTTGCTTGCATTCTGTTTTAACAGCATATTAAAACTTCAAAAGAGACCACAGCTCTCTCTGTTCTGAGTCAGGCAGAAATAAGAACTGATTAATTAAGGACTCATTCATAAGACAGAAGAGGTCACTTAAGGTTAATCACTTGTTAACAGAGGTGGTGGAGCTAGGAACTAAAATTTCTATTTAAGGAGTAAACTAAAACATTTCAGAGCTTTACCAGAAAGGCTCATCCAGACTCTGCTACACTTTGCTGTGAAGGAAAGGTTAGTTTGCTGTTATTTTTGTATTACTGTATTGCCTTTCTATATTTTGAATACTGTAGTTTGTTTTCTTTACTTTGTGTTTTGCTTGCATTCTGTTTTAACAGCATATTAAAACTTCAAAAGAGACCACAGCTCTCTCTGTTCTGAGTCAGGCAGAAATAAGAACTGATTAATTAAGGACTCATTCATAAGACAGAAGAGGTCTCTTAAGGTTAATCACTTGTTAACAGAGGGGGTGGAGCTAGGAACTAAAATTTCTATTTAAGGAGTAAACTAAAACATTTCAGAGCTTTACCAGAAAGGCTCATCCAGACTCTTCTACACTTTGCTGTGAAGGAAAGGTTAGTTTGCTGTTATTTTTCTATTACTGTATTGCCTTTCTATATTTTGAATACTGTAGTTTGTTTTCTTTACTTTGTGTTTTGCTTGCATTCTGTTTTAACAGCATATTAAAACTTCAAAAGAGACCACAGCTCTCTCTGTTCTGAGTCAGGCAGAAATAAGAACTGATTAATTAAGGACTCATTCATAAGACAGAAGAGGTCACTTAAGGTTAATCACTTGTTAACAGAGGGGGTGGAGCTAGGAACTAAAATTTCTATTTAAGGAGTAAACTAAAACATTTCAGAGCTTTACCAGAAAGGCTCATCCAGACTCTGCTACACTTTGCTGTGAAGGAAAGGTTAGTTTGCTGTTATTTTTTGTATTTCTGTATTGCCTTTCTATATTTTGAATACTGTAGTTTGTTTTCTTTACCTTGTGTTTTGCTTGCATTCTGTTTTAACAGCATATTAAAACTTCAAAAGAGACCACAGCTCTCTCTGTTCTGAGTCAGGCAGAATTAAATGCCAAAAAATGCATAGTCATACCCTTCGGGAAAAACAAGGTTACCCCTAGCTACCAAATAGGTGGCAATCCACTGAGCACAGAAGAAGTTATCAGGGACCTGGGGACCCAGGTTGATAGTAGTCTGTCATTCGACACCCATGTAGCTAAAGTAGTTAAGAAGACCTTCTACATTGCCCACCTTATCATGAAGGGATTCTCATCTAGATCAAGGGAGGTCATAGTCTCCCTATGCTCATCACTCATCAGACCAATGATTGAGTACAATGCCCCATTCGGAATGTATCTGACCCGACACTTGCAGCAGCTGGAGAGGCCACAAAAGTTCCTCACCAAAAGGATAAAGGGTCTCAAACATCTGTCCTATGCTGCCCAACTGAAAGAACTCCAGCTCTATTCAGTCACCGCTTGCTCAGAGGTGACCTTTGCCTAACATACAAGGCCATGTCAAACCCAGATTTGATGAATATGCTTCACCTCAAAAATCTAGATCCGTCAGAGCCACAAGGGCGGGAGACTTAAACCTCGACACGGCTATTAATAGGACGTGCTGGAGGGATAGATTCATCACCCAAAGACTCCCAATGCTGTGGAATAAAATCCCGGTATATGTGAGGCAGAGCACCTCGCTGGCCTTGTTCAAGAGAAATCTTGACCAATGGATGGGAGATCGCAGATATACCCCAGGGATTACCTCAGTGTCACTGCTCGACAGAGGCACAGCAAAATAATGGGTATAGTTCCCCATACTAAAGGGGTGGCGTAAGCCACTAAACTATGGGCTAGGCTTGTAAATGCCCTCGGGCAGATAGCCTAGTATGAACCTATGAACCTATGAACCTATGATTATGCGTGTCGGTATGTAAAGCATTCGGTAGTTGTCAGTATCCTATTTATTTGTACCTCCATGGTTCTGTACATGTCGTTAATTTATCTATATATTTGCAGATATATATATATCCGTATATATCAACATATAGCTCTCTATCACCCTTTCTATCTCTATTATATATATATATATATATATATATATATATATATATATATATATATATATCTATATAAGAGAGAGAGTGAACACAACTTTCGTTGGGTACATGGCGGTGTATACTGTTTCCTGAACTCTGCCCTTTTGTGTTTTAACTTGTCACAATACACACCTGCCGTTGGTACATCTCGGGTAGCTTAGTGGTGGGTGATTGTGTACATGGTTGCGTGTTCTACTCTTGGCAGTGGTCGTTTTACCTCTCAGAGCAGGCACTATTAGTACAAGGGTGAATAATGCTGGCTTCACCTGTTCTGGACATCTTTGACCATGATCTGCACGATATTCAGCAAAGCTTAGACCTGTTTTGCGCATATCCGTGTAGTCATGTTTAAATGATGCTTACCGTCACTTGCCGCCACATAAACCCACTAACATGTGCTTAAACATGCTCTAATGACCTGCATCCAACATCCATTATTCGTGCCATCGGGATTACGTAACGGACCTTGCAGGACGTGGAACCGGGAACATGCATGGCACAGTCAGTGGCTTTACCACTTGGTCATCTGGGATTTGTACAAGTGTTATGGTGTTTTGTATGTGGACTGTACTACAGCTGTTCCTCCATACTGCAATCAAATGTGTAACTCAGTTAGTTTACATATGGATGATACCTATTAATGGTATGTCCAAGTGATGTTTAATGGATGTGCTCCAGCATTGGGAATCTATGTCACAGTGAGCCACACACTGTAATGTGCTACACCTTGACACAACCATAACTGGAGAATGCTGGGGTGACAGATACCTGTCATGGGTACTCCCCATGCTTTGGCACTACATCCCTGATTATATTATATGGAGCCCCTCATTAACACACCAGGGAATCCATGCAGAGTGGGTGGGGAGCAGTGGTTACACACATGGTCCCGCAATTGGCTCTGCTCCACAGAGGGACAGTTAGTTAATTGATGGGGTGGCGACAGCCGACACATTTTGCCTAGGCTGATGAATGGCCTCTGACAATCAGGCATGTACCTACCGATGTACCTAGGAACCTATACATACAGTATCAACATATGCTGTTGGCTTTGTTTACTGTTCAGGTGTTGACTTTCCTTGTTCCAGTAGCTGCTGTGTGTGCAATAGTTGATGGCTGCCTATGTAGGATTCACACAGTAGGCCACCTATACATTACAATTTACAGGTGGTCATGTGTGTGTGCCATCCATTTTATTGTGTGTGCAGGTGGAGAAGTGTGTCAGTCCGTAGGGGCCTACACTGTCAGTGTATGTGCTATACGTTCCCTCTTTGCCAAGGCATGGACATATTGGATACACCTGTGTCTGCCTACTGGGGCTGGCACAGGGTGTTCGTGGTCTGAATCCTTCTGTGCCTATGATGGCCTTGGCAATTGCGGTGGGCTGTGAGGGCCTTCACCATTATGTCCCTGCTGCAGCTGTTTCCGCAGGATCATATTATGTAGCATGGCAGATACTATAAAGATGTGGGCACACGTGCCTGGAGAGTACTGCAAGGCTCCACCAGATATGTCCAAGCAATGGAACCATGATTTTAGCATCCAAAACACACGCTCTATGATAATTCTGGTTTGTGTGTGTGCCTCATTATGGCATTCTTGCATGGGTGTGTGTGCATTTCTGATGGGAGTCATCATCCACAGCTCCAGTGCATAGCCAGCATCCCCCACAAGGTGGCCTTATGGGATGTCCTCCCTGAAAAACACCTGATACAGCTGTGAGGTATGCCAGATGTGGGAGTCATGGTAGCTTCCAGGGCTGCCAGCACACACATCCATGATAATGCCCTGGGCATTGCACATGACCTGGCAGTTGATGGAGTGGTATCCCTTGCAGTTTATGTAGCGCCTACCATGCTCACCCAGTGGTGACTTGATATGTAGGTGCATGCAGTCTACTGCACCCAGTTCTTCCGGGTAGTGTGCCACATGGTGGATGAGACGCATATTGCTGGCCAACTCTTCCTGAGTTCGGGGGAAGTATATAGGCTCATTGGCATGTGGTAACATGGCATCCAGGAACTGTTGGAGTACCCCGGATGCTGATGCCTGTGAGATCCCCATGATATCTCCAGTTGGCCTTTGAAAGGTACCTGTGGCTAGCATTCTCAAGCTTACACATACCTTTGTTTCCACTGGGATGGGTTCCCCTCTGTTGTTTCTGGATCTCAGGCATGGCCGGCACAGCTCAACTATTTGCTGTAAGATGTCCCTGTCCACCCTGTAACTCTCTACTATCTCCAGATCATGTAGCCCCTGGTAGGTTACCCTTGGTCTGAACACTCTTCTCCTCCTCTGGGGCCTGAGGTGGTTGTCAGCATCATCCTCCACAACACCTTCAGTCTGCAACACATGGTGATGAATCACAGCTATGGCAGCTCCCAACAAGTATATTGTAAAAGTTCCCCATCTGTTTACACCAATGGTGCAGTGTTTGGGAATACACAAGTGTTTGTGAGGTGCCTTCACACTTTATACTATTATGCTTTGAACACTGATGATGTCATAGGATGTGTATGTACAATTGGAGCTGCAGGGTATCTTATGTGTTTTACCACAGGTACTGCTATTGTGGTGCCTTTGGTGTTGAATTACATTTAGCTGCCATGGATTACCTCTTGCCTTTGCCTTAACTTTTCTTAACAATTCCCCTCCCATTGTCTGGCATGCATCCAGCAGCCTGCTTTCTTGTTTTGTACTTTCCCAAACCAGGATTATCTTGCAAAATGTGTTCTATAGCCGATCTACTGCAGGTTTGCTTTGCTCTGCGGTGACAGTTCACTTTTCTTTGCAATCCGACACCTCCCATATAATGTTCTGCAGGTTGCTGCTAGCAGCCTTGTTAGCTGCCATCAATGGCCCACTGTGAGTTAATAGGTGTCAATTGCTCAGTTGTACTCCAATTACCCTACTGCGGCATTTCCATATTGTCTTCCCCTAAACTTCCTGTTTGAGCTGTGGTGCGCGGCGCATGCATCCACTTACCGGGTTTCGGGCATATTTTCATCCACATACACATGCGCTTTTGGGCACCATGTGTGCTCTCAGCTAAGCAAAGCTATACCTACATCCACACCCCTATTCTGCGGCTTTGCTTAGCAACGGGCAGCCCGGATTTGCATTGCTCCAATGTGCTTACAGCTACAGTGGCATACCCCACTGCTGATGTCATGTATACCTCCAGACCACTCCTCGGTGTTGTAGCGCTGCACCGTATGGTACATCCTTATGCTGGCGGAACATTTGCGATTCACTATTACTTGCCTCATTTGCATGGCATTGACTACTAATTCATAGTTACCGCCCTGAACACTGTCACAGACCCTTAGCAACCCTTGCAGCTTGGTTGTGGTGTAGCATGCATACCATTGGCTATTATGGTGAAATCATGATTTGTGTTACATTGCAATTTTATGACATTTGTATATATTTTCCTTGTGTTCCCATTTGTGCACACATGCCCTATGGTTGTACTTTGCGTTACTGTGGTCATGACATTAAATGTTATTTTCTTATGTGTTATGCATCTTTTCTTATGCCATTGGTTGTATATGTAGCCATTGGCATATGTTAGCTTTGTAATACATGAGTCTGGTCCGCTTTCATGGCTCCGATATTCTGTTTGGCAAAATGTAAACCATTTTTTTTTTTTTTTTTTGGTTTACATTTCTGTAGGCTTACGCTACGCCTACACCACTTCATGAATCACTATGTACCTTCATTTGCATGCTGCAGTACTGTGAATGGGGTGATTAGCATACCTGAGCTGAGAGCTGCGCAGATCTAGTGTGCGCTGGTAGTGCACATGGAATTGGATCATACCTGAATCGCTCAGCGGCCATATTTGGCATTATACCGCCTACGCTATGCCTGCGCCTGGCGCAAGCTTCATGAATCCCTGGGAATATGTAAGGTATCACATGTAGCTGCTATTGTGAAATTATAACATCTACCTTGGTCAGGATGTTCAAATTTGCAACTGCTGTCAATATATGCATACCAGTTGCAATGACCACATGGTTTAGTTCCAACTATATGAGATTTCCTACTTGCATCCTTAGGATAACACAACCTACTTCTCAGTGACCTACTGTTTTTATATAAAAAACATGGCACTTCAGGTATGTGCCTAGAGATATCATCATCAGTTCTAAGAACACCCCAGTGTTTTTTAATGATATCCTTATAACGATCTACATCACTAGTATAAGTAACTTAAGCCTCAAACCTGTGTTATATTTGCTTTCCCACCTCCTAACAAACTCTCTATCACCTGTAGAAAAATATGGTCTGGCTTCATTCATCCTTTTATCAAAAATTTTAACTGCATTGTTTTGAATAAGATATTCCTCATATCATCTCTCCTTCAAGTTCATCTTCACATTATCAGCTTCACCAATAAAATCACTGTCCCTAGCATTTAACCTTGAGGCTCTATAAAACTGGTTAGAAGCCACACTTCTAAATACAAAGGGAGGATGAAGACTGTCCCTATGTAATAAATGATTCACATGACAGTCTTTCCTATGCAACTTAGTGTAAATAACACCAGTTTCATCCTTAATAACAGAAACATCCAAGAAATCCACCATTAATTCTGAAGAATGAGATGTAAACTTCAAATAACAGGTGCTATTGTTCACATATTCCATAAACGCAGCAAATGTATCAAGGTCTCCCCTCCACAAAATAAATAGGTTGTCCACAAATCTATGAAAAAACAAAATATGTTCATTAAATGGCCCATTGAATATATAGTCATACTCGCATACAACCATAACAGCATTGGTGTAGCTATTGGCACAAGAAGTACCCATAGCTATGCCATTGCATTGCTTGTATATTTGCTCACCAAAAGCAAAAATGTTGTGCTCAAGCACAATCTAGCAAATCAGTGTATAAACCAACACCAAACTGGACATAATCCTGCAGTTAAGTATTCTACCCAGACAAAGATCTGAGTGGCATCCTGTAAAGCCTTCTCCATTGCCTGTACTTGTGATTAAGTGCTGTCACCCAGCCCTCAGTGCCACAGGCCACTGAAGTCTGCAGTGCTATTAAAAATAACCCCCATCATACCTTTTCACAGAGTACAGGAAAGGCAAAAGGACAGATACTAATAAGGGCAGTTGAGGCTGCCCAGAGACCACCCAGCAGGATGACTCTCAACCTGCTTCTCCTTCTCTTTCCTGTCCGAAGTCTATTTTTTTCCAACTACACTCTAAAAGTAAATATTACAAGAACCATAATAATACATAATTATAATGAGTTTATTTTATTAATTATTAAACTACATGAAAGATTACACCAACATTGAAAGGTTTAGTTTACATCATTGCCCACAATGGAAAGGTAGACCTTGTCTTCATTGAAACATAAGGGATTCCTGTCATACATGTCCAATGCTTTTAGATTACTATATCCAGCTGAAAGGCAGATCTGTCCATTCTGTGATTCACAATACACATAGCTTTCTCAATATTTGTTTGGTCATAAGTGCCATGCCAAAACATATAAGGAATTATAGCTGACCATTCTAACCAAATTGAGGCACATAACTCTCTTATGACTGCTAGGTCTTTGAGTATATGGTAAACTATCACTTTACATGTACTAGAGTACTTATGGGCCAATTTTTTTCTTTCAAAGGTGAGACTCACACCCACTATTTTATGTCTTTAAGGTAAAAATCTTAACCATTACACCGATCTTCAATACCACTTAGGAAAAAACATGATGTCATTACTTCCTGCATGCATAATTATCCTATCAGAATGGCATATCTCATGGATAGTTGACAAGAAGAAATTCAACACTTGCCTTCCATCTCCAGTCACTGAAATCTCTTCAGAAACCCTCAAATCATTATTGGTCTAAACCTTTGTTTTCACTCGTGGCATGAACCTTCATTTTGTTAGTTGCTTGTGTTAAGAATGAATGACTCGATATAACAATTTATTTTTATCTTTGAAATAAAAGAAAACAAAGTAGGTAACAGATTCATCATATGTATTTGAGGTAAGCTCTGGAAGGCCATCCACTTAACCTTCTCAGTACCTCCACTGAGTGACCTTGAGCGTCCAACTCAGTAGCCAGTCATATTCAGAATGAATGTGATGACTAACCCATAGTAGAAAAACCTGTGGTGCTAAGGGTCCCTTTTAAGGAATCATTAAGGTGTTTGGGTTTAATCAAAACTGAATTGGGTAAAATAAAAAAAAAGAATAATCTGGATTGACTGGGTTTGTTAAGGACCATAATAATAAAGACCAAGCTACTAGGCAAACTATGAGATTACTGGCCTTACCTATGCTACTTGGTGATCAGCCACTAACTGATCCATTTTAGATTTTGTATCCACAGCAGAATTGCTTCTGATAGGAAACAAATATATTTTTGTCTGAATGACTCTACTAACTAATTCAATCTGAAAGCCCCAAAGTATAATCAAGAAAAAAATGTGTAGCCCAGATTACATAAACATGATAACTGGTTGAAATTGCATCAAGCCTTAAATGACAGACTTTAACAGCACAGTGATGATGGGACATCTGCAGTCTCTCTCTGTAGGCCTCTCTTCCTGGAATAAAACATTACATTTCAGTTTAAAATCCAGTTTTTCATAATACATGGGAGGTTAAAGACTATGGCAAATAAACTTATTGCTGCCAAATTTATACAAATAGTAGATGACCTAAAACTGACTCAAAACATAAAACTATATCTTGCAAAGTATAGAGGACCATGACTTAACTTCGACTGGCAGGTGGATATAAAACCACTTAAAATGACCAAGTGTTTTAATGTATTAGAGAAAGCAGAATGCCTTACCTTTAAGAAATGATGGTCTGAACGCCTGGTGAGGTCTGATTAGATAAGGAAGGAAGGACTGTCTGAACTATTCTTGTTTGTTATGCTAGCTAAAGTACTGGTATCAGATTGTCGCTGCCCATTAAGCCCCAGTAATTTACTGTCTCAAGATGGATTTACCTTCCTAGCTCATCTCTTCAAAAAAACTTATAAATATTACTTGATATATAAGGAATAAATAGCCCCTTGACCCTGCCCTTGTTTATCAACCACTATGTTTGCACCTGAGGGGTTCACTGGGAACTCCTCTGTCTACTTATGCCCCTGCCTCTTGGGTATAGATTCCTCTTCCCCACCTTTATTTCCTGATTGCTGTAAAATGGCCCTTTTCCACCATGTAGAAGAAGTCCTGAGTTGTGTAGGCTGAAAGAGATAACCATTGTTAGGTGAACCCTCGGTGCCATTTGAACTTTGTGTTTTCTTGGTTTTATATACTTGAATTTGCTGCTTTACTATTATATATATATATTTATGGGTCTACTTCATATGATCGAAAGCTCATATGATCGACAAACTTTTCAGAGAGACCAAAACACCTAAAGCTCAAAACACCGAAAACTCATTTGATCGAAACTCATAACATTGACACATAAAATTCAAAGCATTATGCCCTTTCCCCACTGTAGCGTGACCCTGGAGTTAGAATAAATAGATAGGGGTGGTGTGGGGGGTGCTGCCCCCCACATACATAATAAATTTTAAACATACATGTGGATACTTATAACATAAATGACAATATTTATCTAAATAATGTGGGGGGCTCTGCTGCCCACACCCCCAATGTGGGGGGCTGTGCCCCCTACACCCCCCTACCTATTTATTCTAACTCCAGGGTCGCACTATAGTGGGGAAAGGGCATAATGCTTTGAATTTCATGTGTCGATGTTATGAGTTTTGATCAAATGAGTTTTTGGTGTTTTGAGCTTTAGGTGTTTTGCTGTTGGCGAAATAATTGTCAATTATATGAGCTTTCGATCATATGAAGTAGACCCATATATATATATATATATATATATATATATATATATATATATATATATATATGTATATATATATATATATATATATATATATATATATATATATATATATATATTATTTTACATTTCATTATTATTGTAAATATTATATTTATATGAATAAATTATTGTGGCCTGTACCCTCAACAGTAAATGCCAAACTCAAACTGATGTGATGGAAAGGGAATGAGGGAAAGAGTTGCTATCATTCTGTAGTATTTGTACTGCCAAAACCACTTGAACTCCTTAACTTAATAATAAAAATGCAGCTAAAACATCTAAAATTTGCAAATAGACTTTAACATATCCAGGCTAAATATAAATAGCTTAACCCAGATTGTTGTTTTACTTTCTCATCCCCCTTTGTTTCCTTTTGTTCAACTTATTTTTTTAATGAGTAAGTGTTATGAGGAAACATTTCAACACAACTACAAAATGCTTCTTGGCAGACCCTACCTGTTTGAAAAAAATTGCTCCATACAGAAAAGTTGATCAACATCGCAAAGCTCCTGACTACCTGCCATACAGAAGGAATAAATGCAGGCTCTGCTGAGTAATAACGCTTGGCTGTCATCTGAATAATGTTTTTGTTATATTATTACTTATTGTTCTCTGCTTATGTTCCATTTATATAAATGAACATAAACCACCCCAACCTTCTCCTGTGCCCAACAGATTTCAAAACCATTTAAATCATGTCACATGATAACATCAATAGCCATCACATAACCATACCCAAATGTTATTTTTATTATACTGATTATTTTTTTTAAGAAATTCAGTCTAATGGCCCGCTACCAGGTCACTGGAGAGCTTGTGAATCTCTAGCAGTCATTGAAGGAAGATAACTAAAACAAGCCAGAGCTACTGTTTATGGGTCTATATTATATTGTTGAAACATCATTACAGCAAATGCTATTTCAATGACACACAAACAGCAAAATGCTAAAACAGAGAAACCCCAGGTCACCGATTGTTTTCTAGGGAAAAAATTGGTAGACCAATAAGACAAAACACACCAGATGAAACATTTTAAAGTGGGGGGCTTCGCCTGCCACCTCCCCGACTAAATATACCAACTCCGAGATTGCACTACAGTGGAATAAAGGGCAATGTCACTGTTCAGGCCAAGCACTTTTTTCCCTAGGAAAAAAATTGCTGACCTGAGCTTTCACTGTTTAAGCATTGTGTCATCAAAATGGCATTCACTGTAATGCCATTTCGACAATATAATATTGACCCTCTATTTATATCCCAGCCCTCAGGGCACAAAGCACTCGAGAAAGACAAATCTATATTACATAACAACTATAAAAGTGTAAAAAGTGGTATGCTTACTGAATCCTATTCCTTAACCCATGCTAGATTAGTTAGCACAAAATAAGAGATCACCATCCAATATCTTAGCACTGAATTGCCTCTACTTTGTATAATATAAAACTGCTAATATTACAGTTCAGAGAGTGCATTGTTTTTGGAGTCAGTGCTATTTATGCAATTTGTTTGATGGTTATATAGTTAAGTCACTTACCCATCAAAATGGCATCATTACTCTTTCAGATGAAAGAACAAATGCTTGTTGGGGGAAAAAGTTATTCCTTGGGTATTGCACCATCCTCAAAGGTGAAGCAATATCTGAGTTTATTATAAACTGTTGAAGAATGCAAGAGGAGTGGCCCACTTCATCTGGGATATGGAAGTCATTGTCCTTCAAATTAAATTTGGATTTTTTATTAGTTTTTAATGCCTAAAAGAATTTGTAGAAAAATGATGCATTATTTCTGGTCAGTGATAGGTTACAGGGATTCTGGGCAACCACAGTGGTGCAGCAGTTAGCGTTGCCATCTCACAGCAAGAGGTTCTTTGGTTTGATCCTCGGCTGGAGTGCCTTCTGTAAGGAGTCTGCATGTCTGTCCTCCCTGTGGTCGGGTTGGTTTCCTCCAGGTGCTCCGGTTTCCTACCCACATCCCAAAGACATGCTATAGGTGGATTGAACACTCTAAATTGACACTAGGTGTGAGTGCGTGCTTGTGTGTGCCTTCTCTAGAAGGTTGGGTGCCCGGCTGACAACTTGACACCATGAAAAGTCCACTGCCACTCATGAGCAGACAGGTGATCCACTGTGGTGACCCCTAACCAGGAAAAAGCCAAAAGAAGAAGATAGGTTTCAGGGATTCTGCATTACCATCTGGATTTGGTGTCACTGGCGAGATTTGTTACAACATAATTTTTTTTTTTTTTTTTGCAGTTGCTTTTAACTTGTAGGGTATATTATGAGATTTGGTCAAGATCCTGCTGAAAAAAAATTCAAATTTTGTTGTTTGAAATAGCAAGCACACTGAAGACAAAATTACATGCTTGAGTTTCTGTAGAAAAAAAATGGAGAGAAAGTATTCAATTGATTATATATTTTGTTTTATTACATTAAATTGTACTTGTATGAAATTCTAGCTCCATAAATAATATATGGGTATAGTTTACATAGGTTCATAGATTAATACTAAGCTAACTGCCCTTACGAGCCATTTTAAGCCTAGCCAATTATCCCTTGTGAGACTCAAACTCTGCGCCTTGTGTTTGTAAGGCAAACACCTTAACCATTAGGCCACCCTCTCAACCCCCATGGCTTACAGAAAAGTAGTGAAGACTTTATTCATTTACATGCACCATTTAATGTGTAAGCATAAATGTTATGTTGTCCCACCCCACTTCCTTCTTGATGGTTGGAGTTCAGAGCTGAACATCGGCTCTGACTCAGCTGTATACTATAGCTCAGGAGCTTTTACTGGCTTGAGGCTAGCCCCTATCCCAATATGCCTAGCGGCAGTTATCCAGATCTCATTTGCTGCTTGCAGTGTCGAGATTGCTCATACTGGCTCAGGCTAAGTATTTTCTTCCTATTGTGATATTGACTAAATTTCTTGCTTTCAGATAGCTAATTTCTCTTAGTTTCATTTTTAGAGTGTGTCCACCTTAGGCTAGCACTTTTGTGACCTTTCCACTGCTGCCTTTTTGTTGTTGTTGTGGCCATCATACTTTTCCTTCAGGTCTAACCCTTTCCTTGAACCCGTTTGACTTAGAGGGTTTCCTGTTCCCTTTCTCTTAGCCCTGTCTTTGTTTAAGAGCTTTTTCTTTTATTTTTCCTTATAGGAGCAGCCGTTTAAGTTAGAGGCTCTCCTGGGTTGGGGGAGTCACCATTTAACTTTGAGGCTCTTCCCCTTCCTTCTTTCCCTTTCCTCTTAAAAAAAAAAAAAAAAAAAAAAGTTTAAAGTTCCTTTAGGTTGTTCTTGTTGCTGTTGTTGGCATTTTTTTCTCTTTGGTAATATTGTAATTACTTCCTAGCTTGTCCAAAGATCCTAAGGAGTCAAAACCTTTGGGTTTTAAGAAGTGTGACACGTGCTGCCAGAAGAAGTCCCTTATGGATGGGTACACGAACTGTGTCTATTGCTTAGGGGCTGTACACCTGCAGGACTCGTGCTCTATCTGTCATGCTTTTAGTTCTCGGGTCCTGGAAGAGAGAAAAAATAAACTGATTTTATGAGGCTTACTGAAGAGCTCCTTTGATGTTGCTATTGAGGGTTTTCAGCCAGCAAAAAAACAAGAAAAGACCCCTAAGCCATTATCTTCGTCGGCTCCAACATCGCAGCCATCTAAATCTAAGGATAAACCTGTGAGTTTGTCAGATCTGAGTATTAGTTCCAACAAAGCTCTTTCTCCGATGGTTCCATCAGTGGTTTCAGAGCCCGTCAGGACTCTCAAGAGAACCAGGTCTCCCTCTCTGGAGCCAGTGCAGTCTGTTCCACAGTCCACACTGTTGCAATCTGTGGCAGGTAGTCATCGGTCTTCCTCTCATTCCTCTCGAACATCCAGGCTTTCGGATCATGATGTGGAGAGGGTGGTGGAGAGGCTTCTCAAGACACAGGCATTAGCTAAATTATTATTGAGCCCATCCCACAAGGAATTGGTGCCGCCACCCCAACCCACACCATTATCAATTCCTCCTCTGACACCTTTGAGTTTAGAGCCGGAGTGGACGGAAGTCATTGTGATGGAACCATTGGCTGTGATTACCATTGGTCTATCGGTTCTGACTACCACTCCGATCTCTTCGTTGTCTCGGTCTATCGAATTATCTGGGGGCTGATGGTCTTGTCCGACCATGCTCTCCATCTCAGGGCTTCGGCACAGGTGAGCTTGGCTCCTGCATTGTCCTTGGAGCCATCTCCCTTGGTTAGGAGGAGATCTTCGGACTCTTTGAAGCCAGGGACTTTTTCAGGCTGGGACCACACTGCCTTCGAGGTGCTGTCCCCTGAGACTGCTCCACCTTGGCTCCATTGGCTCCTACTCTTTTGGTGCCTGAGTCTGCCTCTGATGCCCCTCACCCCAAGTGTAGGGAATCCATGCTCCAGCATGCCCCATTGAGCAACCCCAACTCTTCCAAAACCTCCCCTGAGCACTCCTCAGAGGAGGTCTCTCATAAGAGAAAATGCAAGAGGAAGCATTTGGACTCCGCTGAGTCTCTCACTTCAGACACAGACTTGGAGGACTCAGAAGGGTCCCTATGGTCTCCCTCTGAGGATATCTCTTTTTCAGACATCCTGGAAATCCTTAGACAGAGGGGTGGCTGGAAATCCCTTGCCCCTTCTGAGGATGAGTCTGTGTACCTGGATGCATTTGGTTCCTGACCCTCCACCTCTTGAGTGTCCCTGCTTTTCGACTCTCTACTGGCTTTGGTGAATCGGAAGACCTGGAGCTCCCCAGAGACTATGGAACCAGTTCTGAGGAGACCCAATAAATTCATAATTGCTCCAGAGGATAGGTTCTATCTATCAAAGAGTGTGCCTGTTGATGCTATGGTGCTGGCAGCAGCCACCAAGAAGAGTTAGCAGAGACTTTTTCTTCTGTCCATCCACCAAACAGTCTCGTATGATGGACAGGTATGGGAAGTGTATGTTTACTTCAGTGGCCTTTACTCTCAGGTCGCTGAATTATTTGTCTCACTTTAAATGCCTTCAAAGGGATCTCCTAAAGGAACTAGGAGATTCCCTACAGGAGCCTACAGCTGAAGGAGCTGCAAGTAAGGTGGCTTCACAGCATACCTCTCAACCTGGAAACATCAAAAAACTGGAAAAGGCCCATAAAAAATAGGTAAAAACCTCTATGCTAGTTAACATAAAATTTGCATACATAAGTATGTAACCCCACCCACTCCAGTGGAATTGTGGGATGCCAACTTTCAAATGCAAACTGAAGAACAGACAACCAAAATATGCCCATCCCCAGACCCTGTAATAACTGGTAACCGTTTTTTTTTTTTTTGGAATTGTGTAGCAATGAGATATATCCTGGGAAACTAATAGACATCTGCTAAATAAAGCAATATAATCTTGCAATGAAAATCGACCTAGCATTAAAACTTATTTGCCCTTGAAAGTCAAATTTATTGAAACCCACATTCAAGGAAAAGGCATGACCTGACCAATGGCAGATAAATATTACCTTTGGGCTGTTTTCAAATCATAGGCCCCTTGCACACAAAAAATACATGTTTTCTTAAATACATCTTCCTGATTTTATTAAATTATATTCCTTGTATAATACAGCACACTTGTTAGAGTTCATTTTAAAATGTATTATTTTGAGCATTTTTTCCAGTAAGCAATGAAACAAAATGCATGAACCAATAATGACAAAACTCCTCAACTCAGAACATTTCCATCATAAAAGTCTACTCAAACTTCTACAATCCACCAGTTTCAGTATTTAGTAAATATGCACAATCTCTGCAGAAGTAAAACTCATATAATGTATTCCACATTAAAGAGATCTGTAACTAATGAAAAGTTGCTGCTAACAAATAACTTTATATTTCATTGTTTCATCTACAATAAAGTGCCTGTTGCCCTTGATGAATAAATTGCCTATGTTACATTGAAATCCCAATCCCTCCAAGCGACACGCTCTAGGGACCTATACCTTGTCACCACAATAAACAGAACATGCCAGAGGGATAGATTCCTGTCCCAGAGACTTCTCATACTCTGGAATAAACTACCTATCTATATCAAACAAAGCTCCTCATTAGCACTCTTCAAGAAAAATCTTGATGATTGGATGGGAAATAGGAAATTCACCCCAAGGATCACTTCTGTGGCACTGATGATTGGATGGGAAATAGGAAATTCACCTCGGGGATCACCTCTGTGGATCTGCTTGACAGTGGCACAGGAAAATAATTTTTTTGGGTGGCAAAAGCCAGGGTACCTTTTTGGCTGGGCTTGTAGAGGCCCCAGGGCCGATAGCCTAGTACCTACCTATGAACCTATGAACCTATGAAAACAAACGATAACCTAGTAATATTAGAACCTATGTCCCTAGTGGATAAAGGCAACAACAAGTGCATGACCAAACATATCCTTGCACTGCCTACCTCCAGGTTACCAAAAATACAAAAGTTAAATACCATAGAAATGCAATTCTAAGCCTTATAAAATCTTCAAATCTCAAAAGCCTAGGAAGTACCCATAATCCTAAAATCGAACAAATTTAAAACCAACTTCTAAGAAAATCCCATGGGCACCACCATTTTTCCCATTACAATTTCATTTACACTTTGAATTTCCATATTAGTCATAACATTTTTACTGAATTTTAACAATCATAGAACAGTGATCTACTGTATTACCCCAACTTGAACTAGGTCAGCTAAATGCAGCACCGGAAACCCATTCAATTTCTAAATAAATGAATGAGTGAGCTTTAAAATGCAGCTAACAATGGTTGAGGTTGAATAATAAATAAATGAATAAAGATGCATTCGGTTTTTAAATGCAGCAATTGAAACATGCATTCAATTTCTAAATAAATGAACGCGCGAGTTTTAAAATGCAGCCAGCAATGGTTGGGACTGAGTAATAAATAAATGAATTAAGAAGATGCAGCAACAGTTATGCAGCCAGTTAAACACTTCTCTAAGAGCCAGAACACACACTCTAAATGCAGCCACCAACCAGCATAGAGATCCAGTTAAAAAACTTCACCAAGAGACAGCACAGCAACTGTAAATAAATGCACATTGCACAACAAACTTCCACATAGTATCTTGGCTAAACTTGCACACAGTGTCTTGGCTAAGTTAACAAAATTGCACACAGTATATTGGCTAAGTTAAACTTGTACACAGTATCTTGGCTGGCCTGGCCAACAGATAAAAATAATGCACATTTGTACAATAACAACAATACGGGCTTAACTGGCACAATTTCCACAACATGTTTGTTCATCTTACCGGTTACCTTAAGACTGCAAAATTGAAATAATGCTGCCCATGGCCCACCATAGCTGTTCAATATTTCCCAGTGACATCAACAGGCCATAGCTGATGCCATCAAGCACTTACTATAGGCTGGTGATATCAGCTAAAGATTTAAAGTGGTATACACACACAAAAAAAAGACCAGGAAATTCTGAAATTAAGGAGGCCACTCAAAAATTTGTGCCACCCCAATATCTTGCCCTCAAAACCTGTAAATGCCAAGGAATTTGGTACGGTTGAGAGGTATGCTTCACAGCTTGTGACCTTGACATCTATACTTAACTCCTCCATGCAGCTGATCTCCTATACAGCAGATGGAGCGAGTAGGGCAGCAGTCACAGGAGTTGCTTTGTGCAGACACTCCTGGATGTGCCTTTGTCAATTTGTGGAGCCCTTCAAGTCCTCCTTTACCAATACCCCCTTTGATGGCTTGCCATTGTTCAGGCGTCAGGTAATAGAAACTCTTACCAGGTGTGAACTAGATGACAAAACTCTCTGCCATAGGAGTACATTTTCCACCCCCTCTAGACCTTATCCCAAGGGTCAGAAGAGTGAAAAGATGTGGTTCAGAAAAAACCAAGGAGTTTTGCCTGACACACATGGAGAGATTTCCCCCAGAGGCAGAGGGGCAGAGGGGGAAATAACAATGGGAGACGCTGACCCCATGGTAGGGGGGGGGTCCACAGAATCAGGCCAACAGTGATACTTTCTCTTGCAGGCCTTTCCAGCACTCCTGAAAGGAGGCCTGACTGCCTGCCTCTGGAGGTAGTCGGGGGCAGATTATCCCAGTACCCAAAAGCCTGGAAAACAATCACGGAAGATGCATGAGTACTGTCAATAATATCCAGGGGTTACAAAATTCCCTTTTCCCAACCACCCCCTCCAACAAATCATCATGCAATCCCAAATGTTCCACCCAGTCTTTGGGATCAAGCAAACCTAGAAGTTCAAAGGTTGCTAGAAAAAAGAGCCATCAAAGAAGTCCCCGCAGAACAAGCATCAACTAATCGAGGCACGGGACTCCACTATTCACACCTGTACACAACTAGGCATCAGCATAAACTACAAAAAGTCTGCCTTGTTGCCTTGTCAGTATATTTCATTTATAGGTGCAGATTTAGACACAAGGGCCAAGATGGCAAAACTGCCTCACGAAAGAGTGTTAACCATTCGTTGTCAAGCTTTAATCCTCTTGGCAAACAAGAGAATCCCGGCAAAATTTGTTCTCAAGGTCTTGGGTTCATTGGCTGCAGCAATTACTCTGGTCCCAGTGGCATGCTTCCACATGAGAATTCTACAGTGGCTCCTTTTTGCTTAATGGTCATTCCAGGATTTGCCAACGTCACATCAGATATGGACCACAGAGTCTTGCAAGAAGGACTTAGCATGGTGGCTTCACTCCCCTCTGGTATCAATGGGCAGACCATTTCTAGCCCCCCAAACCGTAGCCACAGTGACCACAGATGATTCCCAAATAGGGTGGGGGGCATTATCTGGGACAGACTGTTCAAGGAACTTGGCAAGAACATGAGTACCACTTGGACATCAATGTCCTAGAGATGAGAGCAGTGCTTCTGGTGTTGCAAGCACTTCAAGACTCTCTACATACAGGGACTATAGCAATTTAGACAGACAATATGTCGGCAGTATGGTACATCAACAAACAGGGTAGAACCAGGTCTTATCCCTAGTGCCAAGAGGCTCTACATGTATGGCAATGGGCGATGTCTTCCCAATGCTTTCTGGTCACAACACACATTCTGGGGAAATCCAACATGATAGCAGACAAGCTTAGCAGTGCTATTCTAATGCCTCATGAGTGGTCCCTGAAACAGGAAGTTGCAGAGCTGATTTTTCACAAATGGGGCCAGCCATGCTGCGATCGTTTTACCACTCCCCTCAAAAACAAATGCAGTAGCTACTTTGCCCTAGTCCCTGGGACAGTCACCCAGGGATACACTGGTTCATGATTGGCTACTGGGATTGCTTTATGCCTTCCCACCATTTCCCCTGATCCCCAAGGTTCTTCAGAAAGCTCAATCATTGGGTTGCAAGTTAATACTCATTGCTTTTTACTGGCCTCGACAGATTTGGTTCCCATTCCTCTTGCCTCATCTGCAACGGGAGCCTTGGATACTGGACCCAGTTCCAGATCTCCTGATGCATCAGTCGGGTGCTCTCTACCCTTCTGTCCATACTCTCAAGCTGACGACTTGGTTTCTCCACTTTTGGTCTTAGCCAGCCTCCCAGATGTTTCCCCAGCAGTTCAACACATTTTGATTTCATCCCATAAGCCCACTACAAGAAAACTTTATGCTAGTAAATAGAAGAGATTCTCTTGTTGGGCACAAAATAATTACAGTGATCCCTTTACTGCCCCCATTTCTAAGATTCTGGATTTCCTTGCTGAAACATTTGAATGAGGAGCAGCAGCAGCTACTATCCGAGTCCAGCTAGCTGCCATTTCTAATTTCCATGTAGGAGAAATGGAATCTAACATCATGTCACACAGACTATGTAAAGCATTCCTAAGGGGTACTTCCCTCTTATGACCTCCAATAAGAGACCCTATCCCCCCTGGGATTTAAATCTAGTGTTAGAGTCTCTCATTCTTCCTCCCTTTGAGCCAGCTGATTCCTATGCTCTAAAATGTTTAACATGGAAGACCTTTTTCATAATTGCCATTACGTCAGCTAGGAGGGTTTCAGAGTTACAGGCCTTATCTATTCATCCCCTGTACTTGATTTTCAACAAAGATAGAGTTTCTCTCAGAACCAATCTTTCCTTCTTACCCAAGGTGTGCTCAGAGCACAATTTAAATCAATCCATAGAGCTTCCTGTATTCTTCCTCAATTATGGCAACAAGGCAGAGTATAAGCTCCATCAATTGGATATTCATAGACAGTTACATTTTTATTTACACAGGACTAAGGATTTCAGAAAATATGACTAATTGTTTACATCCTTTGCAGACAACAAGAAAGGTTGTCCTCTCTCTAAAGTGACCTTATCAAAGTGGCTTTCAGACACTATCATCTATGTTTATGCTTGCAAAACAGAGAACTTCCAGGAAAAATTAAAGGACACTCAACTAAAGCCTTGGCTACATCTATTGCCTTTCAAGCCAAACTGGCTTTAGATTCAATCTGTGTGGCAGCTACATGGGCTAATCCCCATACCTTTATCTCTCATTACAAAGTAGATGTGGTCTCCCAGAAGAAGGCATCCTTTGGTTCCACGATCCTGAAAAGTGTTTTCCAGTGAGCCGCCCAAGATATAGGTGCTAGGGACACTGTCCCAACCAGCAAGAAGGAGGTGAAATGGGACAACATAACATAAAGAAGTTATGTACTCACCATAACATTCCATGTTTGTTGTCCTTCATCTCACCTTCCTTCTTGCATCCCATCCTCCTTCCCCCTCCTGGAGGATCAAGAGGAGTTTTCTTCCTTTTCTTTGGCTACACCGGCGGAGTTTTCTTTTTGATTACCACTTGGTTTGACCTACTCTTTCTTACCTTTCTCTTTGCTTATGTTTACACACTCATATGCAGGTCCCTTTCTCATAAGTAAGTTTAGTAAAATTTGAACCTATTTAGTCTGGTGGGTGATCATAAATGAGATCTGTGTAACTACCACTAGGCATGTTTTGTTTGGATAGGGGCTTGCCTTGAGCCAGTAAAAGCTCTTGAGCTATAGTATACGTCCGAGTCCCAACCATTAAGAAGGAAGACGAGATGAAGGACAACAAACATGGAACATTATGGTGAGTACATAACTTCTTTTTTTACTACAGAAAAGATGCATTGTATGTAATTATAAACCAGCCTATATAATGTATTTCTGTTACTGGGACACGTGCATTGGCAGTATGCAAACATTTACATCTAACTAGTAAGAGGTAGGTAATTGTCTCCCTCTTTCCGTTTATATTTCTCCTTGCCTGAGACAGTTACTAAACCAACTTCAGCTCAGAGCTAGCATTTGTACACAGACAACATTGATTCAGTGCACTCAACTGTCTCTTTAGTGTATTTTTATTTTTCTATAGAAGTGTCCTTTCAAGCAAATAGATAAATATGTAACAGCAAAGCCTGAAGTTTAAACCCCAGTATGTGGGCTATATTTTGATGTAAATTATAAACCTTATAACATCCTAAAATAAAGAACTCTGTCCACTATAATAGCTCCATTTTTTTTGTACCACAGCAGTCCCTGTGGTACTTTCTACTTTGTGCTCAGTTCGTTGTTTTTAGCAGTCCACTGTTTCCCTTCTTTAAGTTTATTTCTCTACTTCTTAACCACTTTTGAGTTCTCAGCCAATATTTTCCATTGCTGAATTACTGCATTCTGGCTTACTTTTTGTCATTTTTTTGCTGGTCTGTGAAGGACAAGGTAGGCTTTTTGACTTTCCATTTCAAAGTGCATAGCAACCTCCTTACATTACACAGCTGTTCAAACAGTCAAGTGCAATTTTTTACTGTTATCAGCATTGGTCAGGTCAAGGTGATATTGGACTAACTGTCCTACTAAAACTGTGTCCTAGAGCAACAAAACCAAGACATGCATCTATGAGCAGAGAGGCATTTTAAATTGCATTGTTACTTTTACTTATCTCTCAGCAGATTTGTGGCTGTTTACATTGTCACTGATTGTTTTCTCTGTCTGTTGACACGTTTTCAACCCACTTGATTTACCCTCACTAATGCCTGGGCTCAATGCGCTCTTCTAACCTCCCCCCAAATTACACCTTCCCCCTCTTACTCTACATTTATACTTCCATAGCACCACCCATATAGTCATCTAACCAATACCATCAGTTCACTCCAGTAGGAAAACAATCAGTACAATTACTGCAAAGTAACACCCACTCTATTTTACCACCAAGAGTCTCTCACCAATCGTCTTAATCCTTGCCTCCTATAAGTCTAAAATTACATCTCTCGACAACCAACCAACTACCCTCCTAACATTTTTATCTTAATTTACAACAAAGATAAAACCAAATTTAAATAAAATACCCTTAAGTCAGATTATTTTACTATTTCTTCTCACTCTGCTAGCCTTTATTACCAGTTATCAAATCCACTTTCCTCTGTAAACTATCAATTAAAAAAATTAGTGTCGATATTCACCTCAACCCTAGTCCCACTGTTCATAAAACCATCACTTTCAACCACAAAATAAAAATCTCAGCAAAAAACAGAATCTAAATGCACCTTACTAAATATGAACCTAAGAAGTATCTGCAATAAAATCCATGACATGCACGCTTATCTTGCCCCATACACTCCTGATGTAGTCATAGCTACTGAAACCTGTTTAAAAATAAACAAATAATGGATAATGACATCACCCCCAGGATACAATGCACTCAGGCATGACAGACAAAAAAAAATGTGCAGGTGGTGTGGCAATCATCTATAAAAATTACGTAACCTTTACCTTACTTCCATTGGAAATACGCAAATTTAACAATATTAAACTACTAATAACATTCCTAAAAATAAACAACAGGAAAACTATATGTTTAACAGCAATTTATATACCACCAGGGAATAACATTGATACTGCTAAGATCATCCTGTGTTGGATATCCCAACAAATTAACCATGAAACTATAATATTTGGAGACTAAAATATAATCTGGCAACTCATAAATTCTACTATCCCCACTGAGTCCATAAATGTGTACAACTTCAGACAATTAATAACCACACCAACTAGAATCAATAAAACTTCAGGGAGACACTCAACATTAGATTGCAGTCTTGCTAACAAGCCAAACTGACAAAAGTAGACTGCCTCTCAGATAGCATAAGTGACCAGATACCAATATATGCCATTAGAACTCACCATAACCAAGACAATCATATTATCTATAATTAAATAAGGAATATAACCATTTTCAGCAAAGATATTTTCAATGAAACACTAAAAAAATAAGTAGAATGTACTTCAAACAATGCCAAAAGTTAGTGCAGTAGAACACTTTAATCACATTTTCTTGCAGACCTTAAATAATCTAGCACCAGTACATAATAAAAAAGTAAAGTCTAAACATGCACCATGGCTGACAAAGGAAACAAAAAAGCATGATAAAAAGGCATAAAGCCTGGAAAAATGGGTAAAAAAATAGAACTCAAAATGCCCTCCAGCAATTTTCACATCTTAAAAACCTTGCAAAACTCTGTGTCAAACATGATAAGCAAACATACTATACAAACCTACAAGCCAAACATATAAACAAACCAAAACTTTATTGGTCATTACTAAATAAACTACTCCACCATAGCAAGACCACTAGTTCCTCTCCAAAAACAGACAATATGACATATTCTATCCTCACACAATTTAATTCCTACTTTATACAATGATTATTATCCCTCTTAGACACTAAAACATCTGCCCCCCTCACTCTATCCCTCACTCTACCCCTGTCCAATCAAAACCACCTGCAGTAAAGTTCCTACCTCACCTGTAAGGAAGTTGCTCCTTAAACTAAAACTACTTCTGTAGCTGTAGACCAACTACCATCAGATTACCTACAAATGGCCACAGACATCACAGCCTTCCCTGTGTCCATACCAATTAATAGTTCCACAGCAGAACGATGCTTGTCATCACTGTGGCAAAAAATCCTATGTCATACCACAGCAGAAAGGAGGAACATCTACAGAGTTTAACTACAGACTGATAGCAATTCTCTCCCCTCTCCAAAATATTAGACAAATGTATCCATGTATAATTGATGCAGTACCTAACCTCAAATAATCTGCTTTCAGAAACACAACATGGCTTTAGGACCCATCACAACACCACTACTGCTCTACTACATTTTATCAATATATTAAGCCAACATAGAAATGATGGTCTGCTTGTATCCACCATGTTCTTAGGTTTGTCAAAGGCATTTGATACTGTCTCATACCAGCAACTGCTCGTTTGACTCTCCTCAATAGGACTTTCACAGTACTCCTAGTTGTGGTTCCTTAGTTACATATCTGGAAGTCAACAAGACATTAAATTGCAAAAAACCTACTCATCTTTTCAACCTGTCACTACAGGTGTCCCTCAGGGCTTTATCCTGGGTCCTCTACTATTTAATATTTATTCCTCTTATTTAGCATATTTATTAATGACCTCCACACCTCCACTCACCATGCTAGTTTAGTTCAGTATGCAGATGACTCAACATTATGTGTAGCCTCAACAATAAATAAGCTCCAAGACATTACCCAAAAATCTCTCTCCTCTGTAGAAACCTGTCTCAAACAATCAAAACTCCTGCTCAACCCCAAAAAGCTAAGTTAATGCTTTTCACCTCAAAAAGTTGCCAAAATCAAAAGCAATTTTTTTACCATAAAGTCAGCAAATAATACTGTCATTAAAATTGTAACTCACAGTAAACTTCTGGGTGTTATAATAAATGACAGTCTCAGATATGACCAGCATATACTGCACACTATTAAATGTACACACCAGAAACTAGGCTTCTCACATTTTTTTAAACAATTTTATTAGAAGTACTGTTGAAAATACAATTGACACATAAAGAATGAACCATTTAAAATTATGTGAAAAATAATCATATACAAAATTAAACAAATTTTAATTATATACAAAATTGTTCACCATAACTCTTAAATAACAACTAAAATAATTATTATATATATAATATTTGCTGTAGAATTAAATTATGTTTGTAACAGTATATAAACTTTGTTCCAACTGCTATAGGTAGAAGTATTCCTAGATCATCTACACTTGATGGTCAGTTTTTCCAAACAACAAACTTCATTAAGTAGACTTTTAAATTCTTGTAATGATAAAGAGGATTGTGATTTCCAATTTCTTGTAATTATCTTTCTGGCTATAGATAATATAGACCAAATCAAATGGTAATTAGATGTTTTTATACAGGCCAGTACTGGAGTATTAAATAATATCAGAGATTTAGATAAAGTAAAGTTATCAGTTAATATTGCCTGCATAAAAGCATTTATATCTTCCAATTTTTTTTTAATTCAGTACAGTCAAAGAACATATGAGACAAATCTGCATTCACTTGCTTATTACATCTCCAGCAATTTACATATTTTTTTCAATTTTACTCATTATTAAAGGAGTAATAAAAAATCTATTCAAATATTTCCATGCAAATATTTTCCATTTGAGTGAGGATGTAGATAAACTTGATGACTTTAATATATTAGTTTCATCTTTATCTGTAGGAGGATGGCTATTAATGGCATAGAAAGAATTCCAATAACTATCAGGGAAACATCTAAGTCAGATTTTATAGCCTTATATATATATATATATATATATATATATATATTATATATATATATATATATATATATATATATATATATATATATACATATATATATATATATATATACATGGGTCTACTTCTATTCGCTGACAGCTCATTTCACTGAAACCCATTTCGTTGACAGCTCATTTCATTGACAAACATTCTATGTGGGGGGCTGTGCCCCCCACACCCCCCCCCCAACTATATATAACAACTCCACAGTTGCACAACAGTGGGGAGGGGGGCAAAACCCAGGTTTTTGCCTTGAATACTTTTGACAATGAAATGAACTGTCAACAAAATGGGTTTCGGTGAAATGGGCTGTCAGCGAATAGAAGTAGACCCATATATATATATATATATATATATATATATATATATATATATATGATAATTTGTTAGCACTTGGAGAGGTACTCTGAAGTGATATAATTATATATTGTATTATATTAGGTATTACTTTATTTGTTGTTGAAGACATTAATTCAATATTACTTAGAATACATGTCCTTCCTTCTTGCAAATCTAACCAAAAAAGGGATTCAAATTCAAATTCAGTATTGAAAGAATTGATTGATTTCAATTCATTGTTAGACATCATTTGATACCAAAAAGTGATTTTTTTCTGTTGAAATGTGAAAATTTTTATAGAAATAGAAGTAAAAAGAATTCCTTGTGTGTAAGCTATGGGAATGAGAAGAAATGACCAGTCTTTATATATATTATGTTTAAGTATAACATTTTTAAAAGATTTTAATATGAGTGTTAAATGATTACTTTTATGTTTTTGAGAAGAGAAAACAGAAAACTGATCTTTCAGAATCCAAATAGAGGGGTTATTTATAAATGATAATTTTTGTGAATTATTATTATTTAATGTATCCACCATTAAAATTCCAATTCATCTTTCCATTTAGCTTAATATTTAACATCTATTAAAAGAGATATCATTTTAATCATGGATGAGATTGAGTAAAATTCTAAATTTGGCATAGCTATGCTACCATTATCCCAAATTTTCATAATGGTATGTTAATGCAATTCTGGCTTTATTTGGGAACTATAAAAATTTATGAAACATTATGTTTATTTTTTTTATTATCAAATTAGGGGGTGATAAAGAAATAGATTGAATAATGTGAAGTATTTTAGGAAGTAAAATCATTTTAATAATAGTGAGTCTTTCATCCATGGAAAAATGAATTTTATTCCATCGTTTTTATCAAATCTTCCATTATTGTTAGATTTTTATTATAATTAATTTGTATGATATATTTAATATTTTTGGCTATTAAGATACCTAAATAGAGAAATTGATCAGATTGTGCTAAATAGTTTTTATATTCATCTTGTAGATTAAATTGATTTGGTCCAATTAAGAGAATTTGTGTCTTATTGTTGTTAAAAGTTAGACCTGATTTTATTTGAAAGAGATCCATGTTTCTAAAAAGAGCTTGGATAGATGATTTTTCATCAGCAAGGGTTAGAAGAATATCATTGGCAAACATTTGTATTTTAGAAGATAACTTTGAATTTAATTTATAACCTACTATATCATTATCCCATCTGATTAAATTTGCCCATGGTTCCATAAAGAATGTGAATAATAAAGGGGATAAGGTCATCCTTGTTTAGTGCCCTTAATTATTGGTATGTTTTGAGAAATACTAGTGCTAATTTTAATGTATGCCTGACTGCCTATATATAACTGAGAGATGAGATTTATAAAGTTATAGGAGAAGTTTAGTTATTCTAAAAAGGTGGATAAGTAGTCCCAATTAACTGAATCAAATGCACAGATAATGTCTAAACTGATTAGTGTTAGATTTTTATTTAAATGGTTGACAGACGCAATCAAAATGAATGTTCTTTTTATGTTATCATAAGAATTCCTATTTACTATAAATCCTGTTTGATCTTCATCTATCAAATTTGGTAAAATATATTTTAATCTGTTTGCAAATATGAACATGAACATTTTGTAATCTATATTAGGTAAAAAATGGGTCTATATGAAGAACAGTTGTTGGGGTCTTTATTAGGCGTAAGTACGGGAGAAATAAAAGTATATTTCCAAGAGGGTAGTATTTTGTTAACATTTTTAGAGATATTGAAAAATTCATGTAGTAAATTTAAAGCTTTATTAGGTAACATGTTATATATTTCTGGTATAATGCCATCATTACCTGGGGATTTATTAAGTTGTAATTTGTTAATTCGTGTCTGAATGTCTTTAAGAGATATAGGTTTATCTATAATTTTTTTTGTTCTATAGATTATCTTTTGCCAGTATATTTATTAATAAAGGCTCTAATATCTTCCTTTGGATCAATTGTATTAGAATTTTGATTAATATTATTAAAAAACACCATAAATTCAAATAGAATGTTATGCAAGTTTGAGACTATATATATATATATATATATATATATATATATATATATATATACATATATTTTTTTTATTTATTTTTTATTTTTTTGGAGGTGAAAATATTTCATTGATGTGGTTAATTTTATTTAGTCTTTTAGTTATGTTTGCTAGCAACTTTAAAGATTTAGGATGTGTTGAGTAGTTTATTAGTTTAAACTTTTCTGGAATTATTTTTGTTTTATGATTTAGAATTTCTAAATATTTACTATTTAAAGAGTTTATTTCTTTTTGTTTGTCAGTTATATACTTCCTTTCTTTTGATTAAGCTTTAAATTATTTAGTTTAAGTTGCATATCACTAAGTTCTTTGTCCCATAATTTCTTTTTATTTTGATACCAGCTTATAATTTTCCTATATAAATATGCTTTTAAAGCATCCCAGATGTATATTTCTGATATGTTATTGGTGTTATTAAGCTCTATAAAGTTTTGAATTTCTAATAATATAAACTCTTTAAATTCTTCTAATTTTGTAAGGTAAGCAGGTATTCTTTTGATTTTAATACTATAATTATTATTAATGAATATTTCAAAAGTTATAGAATTATGGTCAGAAAGAGGACAAGATATTACTTTAGTTTTGATTAGGGAGTCTGTTAAATCTTTAGACATCAAAACTATATCTATTCTAGAGTGTGAATTATGCCTATGGGAATAAAAGGTATAAAATAACAAATTTGGGTCAGCAAAATTATTAATGTCTTAATGTCTTTTAGTAAGAATAGGTCAATAATGTCCTTTAACTTTTTAGTAGAAGCTGAAATTTTACTTTTGCCTTTATTAGTAGAGTCATTAGAATCAAGAATGCAATTAAAATCTCCTGCTAGTATTATGTTTCCTTTTGCAAAATGAACAATTTGGTCCAAATATTGTCTAACTGAATTAATACCTATACCTGGAATCCAGTATATATTGACTAAAGAATATATTTTTTTATATAATTCTATAATTATAGCACAAAACATTCCTTTATTATCCTTGTAAACGTAAATTATTTTAGGCAAGGGTAGTGAATTATTCTGTATAATAGCCACTCCTCTCTTCTTTTGAGATTGTTCTGAGCCTATCAAAACAGACTAAGATTTATTATTAAGTTTAGATATATCTCCAGATAATAAGTGGGTTTCTTGTAGAAATTTTAGTTGCGAATTATGAAGCTTAAGGTATTTAAATAAATGTCCTCTCTTACTTGGATTATTCAAACCACTGATGTTGATTGAAATACCTTTTATTATTGACATCTTAGAATAAATTATATGTAAAAGATATTCCTCAAATATTTTTTTATTTTCAATTAAAATAGCATTTACATAATATTTTTAAATATCATTTTAAACAATTATATATAATATTTACAATAGCCTGACTTTCAGTTATTTACACTTAATGTTATTAAATACAGAATTAACAGATCAGTTATCAGAGATACAATATTGATTATTGCAAAGTGTCCAGCAAAGATATAACTTTCTTCCAAGGATTATTTACCAATGGCCTGGGATAGATTCGTAGTTCTTTGATTTTATTTCCATCAATGCATTTGTCTTCAGTAAAGTGTAGAATTCTTCCAAGGTCAGTGTGTATTTGAATTCCACCTACTGTTTATACATTTCCTAGATATAGCAAGTATTGTCCATAACAAATACATATTTGTCTTATTCAGGTAGGGACCTTCATTTACATTTAGAATTATCAATACTTTAGTTAATGTAAAGGATTCATTAAATAAAGCTTGTAAAAAATGATTGATTCCATTCCAATTTGATTTAATTTTATTACATTCATAAAAAATATGAATCCAGTCTGCTTTATTTGACTTTTCACACCTCCAGCAAAAACCATTTGTAGTAGCACTGATCTTTTTAATTCTATCTGGTGTTAAAAATGCTCTATGTAAGTATTTCCAGTTAAATATTTTCCAGTACTGTGTGTGAGATTAACTGATAGTAAGATGCTAGTTTTCATTTCTTGTGTTAACTGCAATGACTGACCTTTTGTTAAGAACTGCCAGTATGATGGTTTGGGAATTGTTGTATATGTTATACACTCTTTATATAGATTTAAAATGGAATTTTTCTTTTCACAGCTATTATATATAAATTCATACAGAAAACTTATTAGATTTGGAATATATTTAAATGAGGAATTATTAATTAATCTGCATAAATCTTGAGTGTACATTAGAATGCTTTGTAAGGTTAACCAGTCCTGTGTTCGAATGTTGTAAGCAGTTTTTATCATATGTATATCTAAAACATTTAATTTAATTACACAT
Source organism: Protopterus annectens (assembly GCF_019279795.1). Taxonomy (NCBI): domain Eukaryota; kingdom Metazoa; phylum Chordata; order Ceratodontiformes; family Protopteridae; genus Protopterus; species Protopterus annectens. The sequence continues at coordinate 88,038,288 of NC_056731.1, forward strand.
TGAAACCAGCATAAGAATCCATTTTGTTCCCAGGAAGTTATTGTTTCCCTATATATTTTGTGAGAAAAGTTCTTAGTTATGATAAATGGGGTTAAAAGGTCAAACCAAAGTTTTAGATCTATGTTTGCATTGATACATTTCTTAAAGGAATTGATGTAATGATTAATCAGAGTTGTTTTAGAAGGTTTTGTTATATTATATTTATATATAGTATGTTACAGGGTTTGTTTGATTTGTCTACTATTAATTTTTTTTAACATATTAAATTCATTTGTTAATATAGCCATTGTTAATTCTTTCCAATTGGCAAAATAATTTGGGTTTATCCAGTCTATTGTAGTTTTAAGCACAGATACTTTTATATATGTTTCTATTTCTGGGAAGTTCAATCCTCCTTGTTTCCTGGGTCTAATGTGATGAGTTAGAGCAACTCTATTCTTTTTGGGATATCATAAAAATTTTATTAAATGCGGGTTTATTTCTTTAAGAATACATCTTTCAGGAATTAACTGTATTGCTAATCCTACATATAGTATTTTTGGCAATAAGACCCATTTTTAGTAATTGGAATCTGTCTTTAAAAATAATTTTGTTCCACTTTTCTATATATATTTTTATTATTTCAATGTTTTTTATAATTTATTAATATTGTTTCGTTTATATTTTTGCATAACACTATTCCTAAATAATTTAGCGTAAGTTCTTGTTTTCCTATGATGGATTTATCTGTAACTTGTAGTTCATTTTTCTTATTTAAAAATAAAAATTTTGATTTTGATCTATTAAAGTGTAAACCTGAAATCTTATAAAATTTCTCCATTACTTCTTCTAGCTCTCCTAATAACTCTCTACACTTTCATAAGGTTAATAAAATATCATCAGCAAAAAGCATTATGTTAGATATGTACTGGTCATAGACTTCTATTCCTTTCATTCTTGGATTATTGAGTATTATGTTTGCAAGTATTTCTATAGCCAAAGCAAATAAACTAAGAGAAAGGGGGCATCCTTGTTTAGGACATTTTGTTATATGGATAGATTCTGAGGTGGAAGAACCTAATTTAATGTAGGCTAAGTTATTAATATATATATTTTTAGTAATAAGATTAAGGGAGGAGGAAATTCAAATAATGCTAAAGTTTTAAATAGATATTCCCAGTTGAGGGAATCAAAGGCTTTTTCTATGTCTAATCCGATTACAAGTGTTTCTCTATCTTCTTTATTCACATAATCTATGAGAGTAAATTTCCTTTTAATATTATCATGTGTGTGCCTGTTATATAAAAATCCAGTTTGATCATTATTAATTGTCTGTTAGCTAGTATTGACATGAATATTTTGTAATCATTATTCAGTAATGAGATAGGTCTGTATGAGGTGCAAATGTCTGATGGTTTATTATCTTTTAGAATTGGTGTTATGAGGGAATATTTCCATGAGGTTGGTATTTTTGCTTCTGACTGGACTTCTAACAAAGTTTTATGAAAAAGGGAGATTATTGTTGAAGGGAAGAGTTTGTTAATTTCCATAATTATACCATCTATCCCTGGAGCTTTGTTAGATTTACTTGTTTTATCTTGTCAACAATTTCTTTATAGGATATAGTTTTTTTGTAAGTCTAGTTTTAAGTGTTTGGGATTTTTTTTTTATATTGACAAGGTTTGTATCTAAGTTTATTTTGTTGGTATCTAAATCTTCTTTTTTGAAGTGTTCCATATAATGGAACCAAAATGCTTCAATGATGTCTCCTATCTGATACCTTTTTCCCTTTCTTTTCATGATATATACTACTAATGTTATTTGCTTTAGATTGTATTTTAATTCTTGTAGATAAGTTATGTAGATATCTGGGGGAGGTGGCTAATGAGTTTATTTTTAATTTTTCCAAGTCTAGACAAGTTTTGTGTGTTAGAATTTCACTAAAATTTTTATTATATTTTTTATTTAATTCCTCTATTTCTTTTTTGACTTCTGGACGATTCTGATTTTTTTTTAGATTTTGCTGTCAAGAGTCTGGTTTGCAAGTCTAATTGATTCAGATTCCCGCTCTCTAACATTTTTGTACCAGCTAAGGGCCTTACCAAATAAATATGCTTTTAATGAGTCCCACACCTTGACTCTACTGATTTCTGTTGTATTATTAATTTCAAGAAATAATTGTAGTCCTGACAACATCCAGGGTCTGGATTCATTAATTTTCATGATATATGATGGAATTCTAGTTGAGAGGATTAAAGGTTTAAACTCTATTTGGAGCTTCATTATCAGAGAGTCATAATCTAAGAAGGGGCATGGAACTATTGAGAAGTTGAGGATTTTTGTTTGTAAATCTTGAACTACAAATAATTTGTCTATTCTTGTTTGTGTTCCAAATCTGTGGTCTTTATGGGAAAATAATAAGAATTTATCATCTTTTACTTTAAAAGTGTCAATTAAATGAAATGAATCCATTTTTTAAGGATTATGAAATAGTTGCTATGCAAAAAGACTTGTTTGTGGTTTGAGAAGCTTCTAAGGTACAATTAAAGTCTCCTCCCAGTATAAGATTTCCTTTATAATTGTTGGAAATAAAATCTAGTTATTTTTTAACTGTTCCTGCTCCAATTACTGGGAACCAGTATAGTTTAGCTAAGGTCCATATTCTGTTATTAAATTTAATTATAACAAATGCTAGTAGACCTTCTTTGTCTTTATATTTATAAATAACTTTTGGAGTGATTTTGTTTTTCTTCCAGATAATCAATACCCTTTTTGTCTTTGTTCTATAGGAGGATTGAGCTAAGACTGTATAGTCCTTAGGGTTCAAAATAAAACTATCATTAGTCTTAAAATGCGTTTCCTGGAGAAATACTACTTGTGTCTTTTTTAGATTTAAATATTTTAGTAGGTTTGATCTTTTATTTGCATTATTTAAGCCATTGGTATTTAATGATAAGAATGTTAAATCCATTTCAAATTATTGTTGGAAGAAACTTTTTGCTTCTTTTTTTTTTATTTTTTTTTTATCATAGTTGTTATACCATATTCTCTGATAATATTGGATGTTATTTTTATGTGTGTAAATTTGGGAGTTTAATTTAATATTCTTTTTTCTTTAAATATAAGTAGGGTAAAATTCTGGTTAGGCTTTATAAAAGTACTTCTATAAAACATTAATTCTAATGAAAGTCATTCCTAATCCAATAGATAAAGATAGATCTAGTGAATTAGCACTCATACCTTTAACCAACAATATCAGCTGAGCTCTATATGTTAAATTATTATATGGAGAATTTTCTTAAAAGAGATATGAAATTCTGTATTATTCTATTATTGTTCTATAGTATTTTATATATCAGGATGGAATCTTAGTAGTGTAAACAATTATTATGTTGACTTAGAAAATATCCAATATTTAGTTACCCTTAAGAGATCCCAAACATGTCAGATATGTCATTTTGGATAAATTAAATGCAACAGAGGAGCAAACACTTAATAAGCCAACAACAAATAGATTATTACTAAAATAATTTGACTAAAAGGACTCTACAGGAGACAATGAGTGATTACCAATGAAATATGAATTTAATGTAGGTGTACTGTCTTCCTTTACTTTCCCACTGTTCAGCTCACCAACTTCAACTTACACTTATGAAAATACATGGCTTGTCAGTGGTGTTCTGACTCTGAGTAGAGGCACTCTACATTCTAGTTTGCAGTGCTTTTACATATTTATAGATTTACAAAGCAGAGTCTAAGAATGAACTCTGATCACCCCGACAATTCCCATCCTGCATAGGGCACCTCCTGCTTTTAGAATGGGTAATCACATCAGGTCTAGAATGAATGTGAAGGTACCTATATGGTAATCAAGACTTACCTTAGGTAAGTATTAATCAAATAGTATTTAAAGCATCTTAGAGAGTTCTTGGGGCAGTTAGAATACTCTTAAGCCTCCCCTCCCTTGACCAAAAACAGAGATTTCCTTCCCTTTCTTTCCCTTGTTTTAAATCAGTACTAATAAAAGAAATTCAGCAAACATAGGTAAACAGAAATAGCATTCAGTAGTCCGTCTTGTACATGACTCGCAATGCATTAAACAAGTCAGTGACTAACATCACTTTAGTAAACATTATAAAGACAAATTAGAAATAATTGCTTAGCTCTTTAAATTTTCTGATAAAGCAAAAAGTTAACAATAAGCTATTTTAACTAAAAGTATAAAGCATTTCAATTTTTCCTTGCATGTATACATTTCTACTTATATTGTAGTGTCAATAGCTGTTGTTGAAATCTGTACAATACTTCACTTCTTCAAATCATTCATTTTTCAATTCAGGTTTTGTTTTGTGAAAACAGCAACAATATTTCAAGGGCACAATTAATATTTAGACTGATGTTTCAAATAAATTACTTGTCAGTTGCCAATTGAGTTAGTTTAGAAAGTATGGTTAGTGCAAATATAGCATGTTGCAAAAATAATATGTATTTTTTCGTGTACTCTATAGACTGTCACATGCAATTCACATATATAATCTAACATATATAGAGCAGGTAGCTTATGGATTCAGGTTGTTAAAGTAAATTATGCTTATTAATCAGGCAGTTTCATTTAAATTCACAAGTAATGTGGGAACATTTTATTTGAGTTTCCAGGAATGTGTAGTCCAATATGAGTAACTGAGTCCACTTTTCCTCATAAACACGTCACAATTCATTAAACTAAGCAGAGTCTAACATCTGTCTAATAATCATTATAAAGACAAAAAAATTTAATTTCCTAGCTCTTCAAACTTTCTGATATCGCAAAATGTTGACAGTAAGCTATTTTAACTGGAAGACTAAAACATTTCAATACTTCCTTGTGAATATATATTTTTACTTTTACTGTAGTGTCAAGAACTGTCTTTGAATTCTATGCATTCCTTTACTTCTTTAAAGTAATTCATTTTACAGTTCAGATTATATTTTGTCAAAATGTCAGTAGCATTTCAAGGGCACATTTAATATTTAAACTGATATTTTAAATGAATAGCTATCAGTTACCAACTGAGTGTGTACAGAGTTTGAGGTAACTGCAAAGATAACATGTTGCAAAAAGTAATATGTATCTTTTCATATGCTCTAGAGACTGATAAATTCAAGTAACATATAAAATGTAACTTTTACAGTGCAAACAGCTTGTAAATTCAGCATGTTAAAGTGAATATTACTTTTTAATCAAGCAGCTACATTTCAGTGCACATGTAGTTTGGGAACATTTCAGTTGTGTTTCCAGGAATATGTAATCCTGTGAGATTAATCATAACATAAAAATGTTTAGGTTGTTTTTCATTTTAATAACTAAACATTACTTTTTCTTATTATTTGTTATCTGTGAGGCTAAATGCACTTCGCAGATTCACAGCGTCCTTAGAAACTGCAGCAATTGTTTACTGTTGCTATGGCAACACAAATAGAATGTGAAGAAAGCTTCACTTCTCTTAACCAGCAGTACATTTTTCCCTCCTTTTTTTATGTATTTGTTAATACTAAAAGGAAATAATTCAAAGAACATATGTACATGAATGGAACATTTCAGAGTTAATCACGAACATGTCCCCAATCCCAGTAGAACCTGCCCAAGCAACAAGGACCTCCGAAGCTGAAACGCAAACAAACACCAGTCACAACCAAAGTGACACATAGCTCAGAACACCAGTGTGCCACCCAACAACAGCCCCTAAGGCAAGACAATGTGCCCAACACTTTAGTCATAGGTGACTCTACAGTTAGGCACACTGATGTCCCACTCACCAGGCTGAACAATGAGAAAATACAGTCAGCTGCCTGTTGGGTGCCAGGATCCACCACATAACGCATGCACTCAAGTCACTCCACAACAAGTACAAATACGACTCTGTCATTGTCCATGCTGGAGTGAATGACTTGAGATGTACTTCCTTGGACTACATGAAAAGAGACATGGAAAAGCTCTTGGATCTTGTGGCCCAGGCAGGTATGACCCTAGCCCTGAGTAACATCCTGCCTTCGCCCAGAATTATACCACAGTATAAGGACAAAATAATTGACTTCAACAATTGGCTAAGCTTCTGGTGTCATTCAAAGGGGATCCAGTATCTGTCTGCCTGGGAAGACATGATCAACAAACCACGATGCTTTGCCAGAGATGGTCTACACCTGTCACCCCTGGGATTCAGGTTACTGGTGAAAGCTCTTGCCACCCCTATAGTGCCTTTTTTAGGCAAGGTTCGAAGGATAAAACCACCACCATAAAAGATACAAGCATGCAAAATCTGAAGGAAATGCTACTCAATGCTAGAAGTCTAAACCTCAAAATGCACTCTCTAGAGGCACTTCTAAAAATGGAGAACATCGATATCTGTGCAGTAACTGGGACCTGGTTCAAGGCTCCAGAGAGCACTACTGCAATACCAGGCTACAGCTCTTACCACACTTTTCGGCCACAAAACCAAGACCGAAACACTATAGGTAGAGGAGTGTCCATATTCATCAAGGATATTCACACCTCCAGGCTAGTTGCCCAAAACAATGCATCTGAAATTCTCCAGGTGCAACTAACACTAGGTAAGACTGCAATCCAAATTGTAGCTTACTACAGATCCCCCACCATGCCTCAAGATTCTCACTACACCTTTCTAAACATACTGGAAAATATTAAGATACAACCAACCAAATACTGGGTGATTTCAACTACCCTGCCATTAACTGGGAAAACTACTCAGGTACCAACTCCTTTTCCCAGCGGTTCTTGGAACTCATAAATTCCAATGCCCTTAATCAACTAATCCATTGTCCCACCAGGGGCTCTAATATCCTAGACTTGGTCATTACCAACATGGGAGATAGATGCTCCACACCAGTGGTCACCCCCTCATTGGTTAGGTCTGACCATAAGCAAATCACCCTTGACATCCACATCCCACCCCCCCGTAAGGAAACCTCCTTAAAAAACTTCTCCAAAGCCAACTTCATGCTACTTAAGTCAGAAGTTACAAACTTCACTACACCCATGCAGACGGGATCTGAAAGTTCGACTGCAGAATCCTACACTAAGGCACTGTACGAGCACATCCACTCATGCATGAATCGTGCCATCCCAAATAGAACCAAGATGCTCTTCTCCAAAAAAAGGAAGCCAATCTGGTGGTCCCCTGCTATAAACAAACTATACAACAGAAGGAAGAAACTGTTGCAGAAAAGAGGAAAATCCCAGGATGCAAAAAACTCCCTCACCAGCCTCAGTAAGAAGCTGATATCCCTCATAAAATCCTCAAAAGCTAGTTACGAAAATAAAATTGCCAAAGATTCCACAGACAACCACAAGGCATTCTATTAAAACAGAAAATCACAGCGTTTTCGCCACACACATATGGTGGCTTCTTCAGAGGATACAAAGGCAACCAAACACAAGCAGTTAAATACTGAAAGTTAATTGAAGTCAACTGCTATCAATTGACCACAAATTATGCAACAAGATGCCTGCATTAAACTGAAGGAGTAAAATGCAAAAAGCCTCAGGCATAGTTTAAATACATGCTAAACTGTTGATGTAGTTAAAAGACTGTGACAATACAAAAAGACACAATATTTTGACACAGTCAAACCCAAATAAAATTCAGTATATTTCCTAAGAAATAAAAATACACAAGAAAAAAGTGTCACAAAATTATATGTACATTTAAAAAGCAAAATGCTAAATAGTCATTCCCAAGTATACATTATTTTAAAAAGGGGAACGACATAATAAAACAAATGAGTAACTTTTTACTAAAAGTTAATATAAATTCCAAAGATGTAGACAACCCACATCTAAAGTGTGACCTTAAAATTAAGTAAAAGTACTAAGTGTAAATATAACAACCTAAGCCAAACCTTGCTAGGTCAAATACCAACAAAAAGGTAGGAAACAGTGCCACCAAGTGGCTTGACACTGTACCCACACATAGTGGGCTAATGCAAAAAGGACTAAATCACAAATGTCAAGGCAAATGTGATTCTTAAAGTAAAGGGAACAACTATCTCATATACGATTTTAATTTGAGATAAGGTGCAATATTACAGCTTTCATTCAACCCCGGGGGGTAGAAAGCGTTAAGCTTAAGTTGCCAAAGCAATTCATTTGTCTCAAGTATAAGAGCACTAGGTCCACCACGAGGATGAACAGGGAGGTGGTCAATCCCCATGAAAGAGAAAGCATGCCCAGGAAAAGAACAGATATGCTTGGCAAGGGCATTATCAAGTCTCTTATTCCTGATGGCATATAAGTGCTGATACAATCTGTCTTTAAGCCTTCTGTCCGTCTTTCCGACGTAGAATGCTGGACAGCATGTGCAAAAAGCAATATAAACTACTGTTTTCGTATCACAGGAAGTACGATGATGTATAAAATATTTCCTTCCTTCAATGCAAAAACTACTACCTGTTTTAATATGTGAGCAGAAGTTACAGAAGCCGCAGGCACATTTGGGGTGAACTCGTATGCAATACAGAACATTTTGTTTAAAAACTGTTTTTTTATCACCAGTAATGCACCTGTAGGTGAGAAGTTAGGTGATAGACCTGTTATAGTGTTTAGAAGAGGTAGAAACATCAAAGAATTGTTACAGACTCCTTATGGCACTTGTAGTGCTAGAATTAATGGTTCTTTTGCCTGCGGCTTCTGTAACTTCTGCTCACATATTAAAACAGGTAGTAGTTTTTGCATTGAAGGAAGGAAATATTTTATACATCATCGTATTTCCTGTGATACGAAAACAGTAGTTTATATTGCTTTTTGCACATGCTGTCCAGCATTCTACGTCGGAAAGACGGACAGAAGGCTTAAAGACAGATTGTATCAGCACTTATATGCCATCAGGAATAAGAGACTTGATAATGCCCTTGCCAAGCATTTCCTGGGCATGCTTTCTCTTTCATGGGGATTGACCACCTCCCTGTTCATCCTCGTGGTGGACCTAGTGCTCTTATACTTGAGACA
>NC_056731.1:88052267-88137267 GCF_019279795.1 Protopterus annectens
ACTATATAACACTACAACCATCACGAAGCATAACTTTAATAGTAGTAAAATAACATAACTACCAATACAGTAACAAAATAGAAAGTTCACCTGGAAATCCGGTTTTCTTTCCCCGATTTATAGGATCATAATAACTGAATGCTTGTAGATTCAGTTAAAGGTTTTTATCTCTATATAAGACTTATTTGATGTTGAAAGGAATTGAAGAATGATATATTTTAGCTAGTACTTGTTGAATAATTGAATGTAAGTAATTTTTGAGCTTCTTTTTAGGATCAAAGGTTTTCCAGGTGGTGTTGTCTGCAATTCTTTTAAGGCTAGTATTTGCCCATTCCATGTCTTCAATTCTTTCTATTATTTTATTATATTTAATGAATGAGATGACAGAGGCTAGATCTTCAAATATTTTATATCCACTTTGATGAAAGACTTTTAGTCTTGCAGGGAATAGCAAATTCGTTTTTATTTGATTTTTCTTGAGCTCTTTGAGTAAAGGTAGAAAGATTTTTCTTTTTGAAATCACAGCTGGAGAATAATCATTATCAAATCTAATGACTTTATCTTTTATTTTGATTGGTGATTTTGCCTATGTTGTCTTTAATACCATCTCTTTGTCATGAGAAGAGAGAAATTTCACAATGACAGATTTAGTGAAACTGTTTTTGTTATTTTTAGCTGTTACCAAGGATCTATGTGCCCATTCGATACCATATTAAAAAGCATCCGGAAGTTCCAAAATTTCAGGTATCCAAGAAAAGAGGAATTTCACCATATCAGTTCCTTCTATGTTGTCAGGTAAGCCAAATATTCTTATGTTGTTTCTTCATGCTCTGTTTTCAAGATCATCCACTTTTGATTGCAGGAGGGTGTTCTGTTTTAATAGAAATTCGATGCTATGCTCATTTACTTGAGTTCTGCTGTCTATGTCATTCAGTGCTGGGCTGGACTCTGAACAGGGACTACTACAGTTACATGATAAACAATTTATTTATCCTGCTCAGTTCCTTAATCTCGCTAGTGGTGTTTATTTTTATTATTTGGCTAATTTATAAAAAATGTTTATATATTATCCTAATATATAGTTTAAAAAATTTGCTTAAGACAAAAAATCCAAAATTAGGATAGATATATTTTTAAAATCTTGTCAAAAAAGGTCTGAAAGACAGAGCTCATAAAAAAATGCTGCTACACAGTGGACATCTTGGCCACGCCCCCTCACTCTTCACTTTTTTTAATTTCTCCAAGTATTTTGGGTTGTACTGATAGCATATCTAAATACAGTTGTATATTCTTTTTTATAAGGCCCGTTGCTCCTACTACTATTGGATCTGTCTGGGTATCTTTCTTCCACATTGCTATCATTTCTGCCTGCAAATCCTGATATTTTATGACTTTGTCTCTCTATGTATGCAAGACACTGTAGTTACTGGATGTAGCAATTTCAATGATCAATGCAACTTTTGTATTTTTTTCATGGAGTACTATATCTGATTTTCTCATATCTATCTTTTGAACTGTTGGTAATGGGTGATCCCATGTGACATAGACTTCATTATTTTCTATGATGCTTTGTGGCTCATGTTTCCAGTGTTTTTCAAATACTTCAATATTATAATGTTTGCAAATCCCCAATGCAAGAGTGTTGCCACATTATTATGCCTTTCAATATACAGTCCTTCTGCCATTAGTATGTCACAACCAGCAACAAGGTGTGCAACTGTTTCTAATTCTGTTTTAGAAAACCGACATTTGTCTGTTTCTCCCACATGTTCAATGGACTTTGTAAAACAATGTCTATGTAGTCCACTATCTTGGGCTGCCAATATTAAACTTTCATCTTTTGGTTTGAATTCACCTCTCCTTAACCATTCCTGCGTTCATTCATGATCAGTGTGAGGTTGTTCCAGGAATTTTCTATACTTGCAACTATATTTATGTATTTTCCATATTTCTTGCCTTCTCATCTGATCCTTCATCTTATATTCTTTCTTTTGTTTTGTTTTTTTTTTTTTTTTTGCTTTTTGTTTTTTTTTTCTTGGCACATTCAGTCACTGTCTGATTTTTATCTACTTCTGGTTTAATTTGCATTCCCATTTAATGCCACTATACTTCTGCTAGACTAAGCAGGGAATTCATTTTAGATTTAGTCTTCTCATGTTTCAAAACTTTCACTATGTTTGGGTCTTGTGAGGTCAGCAGATATGTATGTAGTCACACAATTGCAGATCTATACATGCAATCAATTTCAAGGGGGCCCATACCTCCTTCAGAATACAGATTATATAATCTTGGTATTCACTGATTTTTATAAATCATTTGATGAGCATGAAGCATCCTTCTTTTTTTCCTGTCTAATCTATTCAAAACCATTTGGGGCCAGTCAGTCACTCATAAACTGTAAATTAGGATAGGAGAAGCACATTTGTTTATAGCTTGAACTTTGTTCCAAGATATCAGCACTGTTTTCAGGATTAATTTAAGTCTTCTAACATATTCCTTACTGAGATTTATTTGAATTTGTTCATGTTTTATTGTTAATCCTCCATCAATTCCCAACTATCTATACACTCCGTCTTGCTCAAGCTGTTTTATATAACATTCTTGTCCCAAACAGATGTTTTCTTGGTGCTGCAGCTTTCGTGCTTAAAGGTTGCTTTTGCACATTTATCAAGACCAAATTACATTCTTATATCATCTGAAAAAGTTTTGACTACTTGCAGTTGTGCTTTCAGTTTCTCGTCTGATGAGCTATGCAGTTTTAAATCATCTACAAAGAGAAGATGAGATGTCTTTATACTTTATTGCTTTCTGGGATCCAAATTATAGCCATGACTTAATCTATAAAGCAGACAGCTTAATGGGTTAAGGCCAAGGCAAATAAAGCAGTGATGACAGAGAATCACCCTAGATTATCCCCCTTAATTTGTCCTTTATCGTGGCTTAACTGCAAAGTGGTTTGCCACTGTTTCCTGGTCACTGTAATGTAGTTTATCAGTGTAGGATGTATCTTTACATTTTAAACCACTCTTTTATCCATGAACATGGAATAGTGTCAAATGCTATCTTGTAGTCTATCAATGCCATACTTAGATTGTTCCCCTTTTCCCAGTTCTCAGCTATGATTTTATTTAACAGCAAATGATCCTTAGTTCCATATGACTTTCTTTTAGTACACTTTTATTCTCTTTTCCGAATTGAGTTTTCTTCTAAATGACTATAAACTTTGTCGGCATCAATAACAGGGTATAGTTTATATGTCACTGGAAGGCAATTTATTGGTCTATAGTTTGTAGGGTAGCTTGCTCACTCTTAAGTGGGAGCATTGTTTTTCCTGTTGTTAGGCAGGCTGCTGTTGGTTTGGGGTGCACATATAAATTCATGGCTAAATCTTCGTGCAAAGACTTTTGCCGGAAGTTAGGTACTGCATCTGGAACTGAGATTTTCCAATTAGCAGCTTCTCTTAACTTTGTTGCAATCTCTCTGGCCGTTATTTTATCCCATTTCATATCCTGTACATTTGAACTTCTTATTCTTTCTTTTATTTCTTCTATCCATTTAGCATCTTTGTCATGTGCCACAGGATCTTCATAAATATTTCTCCAAAATGAATCTATTTCTTTTTTTGGTGATCTTTCAATTCCTTTTACCTTGTTTCCCAATTTTCTATAAAACATTTTTGGGTTATCAATAAATTGCTTGTTTTGTACTTTTCCTTTATAGACTCAATGGATTCCTTACACATACTGCAAGAAAAATCTAATCACCACCTTCTTACTGCAGACTCTCTCTCGCATACGTCACTCCTATCCTAATAAACATAAAACATAAACAATGTTCAAAAAAAGAAACTTGCTTCCTGCTACAATAAGATAGCTAAATTTGCAACCAGTTTCTCTCATAGGACCCATCATTGTCTTAGCTTAAAGCAATTAAACTGGCTTGAACTGCCCAACTATCTAACATATTCGCAACTTCTTACAGCACACAAACTCATTCATCATCCAGAAAAATGCCTTGTGCTACAAAAGATATTACCACCCTACTGTCCAGCAAGGGACCTCTATTCAAGTAACAAATTCTTGTTATTTACAAATAAGTCAAATAACATTGCAGGAGATTCGCTCTACTCCTAAGCCATTGCTAAACTCTGGAATAGTATCCCCACACATATAAAACTCTCAATAAACTCAGTAGTTATAAACCACTGCTTAAACAACATATTAACTAGTCCTGGTCCTGTACATGCTCATCACAAGGTTAAACCTTTTTCACTGTACAATACTATCAAAATACTCTCCTTAAACATGATATTCTCAACCTATTACTGAAATGACAAAACAATTTTTATACATACCTGCTGCCTGTACAATCCATTAAGTGTTACATGGGCTTTCTCTTTAGTAACTTACACCTCTGTAAAATCTTAGAATGTATAAATGTAACTGCTGTTTGTGTATAAATGTAAATAGAAATATAGCAATTCCTTGTATGATTAGAACTCAGTATAATGCAATGTAAACAAATGGAGATTTTCTCCCTGGACCTCTGTTGAAAATGAATATTCCCTAGCCAGACTTTCCAGGTAAATATAGGCCAATAAATAAATAAATAAGTGACAAAATTTTCTTTGATGATTAGAAGCAAACCATATTAAAAATGTAGGCAAAAACACAGCAATACTGTCTCTAAGACAAGCAAGTTCCTTTAATGAGCAATATACTCAACTGCTGGTTAATTCCTTTCTTCCTTATATAATTTTTTTTTTTATTTTTATTTTAATTTGGTGACCAGGATAGTCCAACTGATCTAGTATCCCCCTTTAAGTAACATCCTGAGGAGAACTAATTATGGTAATCATTTATAGTAATAAATATATTCACAAGTTAAGTGGTTACAATAGTATGAAATACCATTATCTGTACAAAAAGTGCCATAATATCAATACTGAACAGTCTATAAATAATACATGTGAAGATGATGCAGAGTAAGGGCAGGAAAAAGAAATTAGATTACTTTCTGGCTTGAAGTAAAAGACATTAGAATTCCAGAAATTTGCTATGTAAGTTCTGAGAATAACATTGAGAATTAATAGTTCAGGTGAAGGTATTTGAAAGAAATGTATAAGAGGAAGGGGTAGGGAAATGATTAGGGGGATGTGGAAGAACATAACTGTAAGATGATAAGAGATAGTGGTAAATAGTGGAGGGAAGAGATTAAGGAGGTGTCTCAATATTTTTAAGTAAAAATGAGCTAAAATTCTTGATTTAATTTCTTCTGACTGCTTACACCTAGCGCAAAAGTTTTAACCTCAAAAGTCTTTCAAATGTTATAAAGGGGTTTATCAAAGTACTTAAGGCTTTAACTCACAGGTAATGTAGATATGTAATAAATACATAAAAGAAAACTTTAAACACCTTTGCAATACTCAAGTTGAAAACAGAAAATATAAAAAATATAAAAATTAAAAACAAACAAATGACGTATGTAAAAGTGACAAAGTGGTTAGGGCTTGCTATAATGGTTAAGAGGTTAACCTTGTAGACACAGTGTACAGGGTCTGATTCATACCTTTGACCAGGAAATTGCCTAGTCTTAAAATGGCCCACAAGGACAGCCAGCCTATTGCTAACATATAACTTTGAATTAAATAAATAATACATGCTGACTTAATATATCTTAGTTGAAACCAAGTGCACTTTTAAAATTTAAAGCTTCATTAAGGCCTAGTAATATACAAGCTTTTGGACATACATACTGGTAAAATTATTTCTTTTTTTTCAAAACAGGTTTATTGTTTTAACATATAAGAGAAATATCATAACAATTTTATACAAGTAATTAAAAATAGGTATTATTATAATATTCAACAAAACAACTAAAGTATTTACAAAGACATCTACTACAATCAGATCAATTAATTAAACTAAAATACCATGCTACTGAAATTAAAATTTGTTAAATTTTGTAAATTATCCCATACAATAAAATAAGATGTTTTTCTGTTTGTTCTAGTCCTAATTGTGTTTATTTCCATATGGCACACTATATTCATAACATTTTTAAATTCATTGAACGAAGGAGGTGTATCTGAAATCCAATTTCTAGTTATTATTTTCCTAGCCACTGCTAGAATAGACCATAACAAGGGAAGCTTAACCTTTTTAACACTTTGAGGTGCAGGTGTGTTGAATAATATAAGAGATTTAGAAATAATGAAATTATCTGTAAAAAGAGCCTGCAAAAATTCATTAATTGACTTCCAGTATTCTTTCAATTTTATACAGTCATAAAACATATGAGCCCAGTCAGCATTAATTTCTACATTACATCTCTTACATAGATTATCTTTATTATTTATTTTATTCATCATCAAAGGTGTATAAAAGATCTATGTAAAATTTCCATGTATAAAGTCTCCAGACAATGGAAGACGTAGTTCTATAAGCAGATTCCAATATATATTGTTTATCTTGTTGATTTGGTGGGTCCCCATTAATAGAAGTGAAATAATTCCAGCATGAATCTACACTGTAAAAGTTTCTTGTCTGATAACTTTATGTATGTATGAAAGTTTACCTTTATCAGAAACTTTATGTTGTAAATTTAATATCAAGTAATCAATCAGTGTTGGAATAGATTCTTTAACAGTTATAGACATTAAATCTATTTTATTAATGAGATGTTGTCTAAAGGTCTGAACCTCTAACCAGCAAGTTTCTCTTAGATCAAATTCTTGTTTTAAGAAATCTAGATTTTTAACTTTATTATCAGATATCAACTGATACCAGTACTTTAGATCATTATCTATAGCTAAATGAGTTCCTTCAGAAGTAGATGACAAAAGCATACCCTGAGTATACATTATAGGAAATACAATAAAATTCCATTCTCTATACTTAGGGTGCATGAATATAAAGTTATGATAACTAATAATAATATTTAATGGGTAACAAACCATATGTTTAGGTGTAATAGGTGAAGTACAAAATTCCTTTAGTAACCATAACATGGAGTTATTTACAATCATATTTTTATGTGTTAAGGAGATTTTCATGAAGTGTATACTAATTAGCTCCCAATAATCTTTCCATTTTGTGACATAAGACTGATCTATTAATAAAGTAATAGCTTTTACAATAGAAGAGATAGTATATAAATTAAAGTCTGGAAAAGAAATACCCCCTTGAGACCAGCTATTAGTATGTTTCTTTAATGCAATCCTAGGTCTATTAGGTGCCCATAAGAAATTTAACATTAGTGTGTTCAGTTTCTTGATAATTATTTTTGTAGGTGGAAGTATTATTGACTGTATTAAGTATAAAATCTTGGGGAATATTATCATTTTAATAATTTTAAGTCTCTCCTCCATAGTAAAAAACATATTATTCCAGGTATTAAAAGATTTTGTATATTAAGAAAACAGGTATTATAATTATTATATATAATAGATTTGATATCTTTAGATAGTATTATACCTAAATAAGTTATCTGACCTGAATTGGGTACATATTTAGTAAAATCACTAATGAGAATATTTTTTCGTGTATATATAGGTAGTATTTTAGTTTTTTCTTCATTGAATATTAAACCAGAAATACTTTTAAAATTCATCATGTTATCAAATAGAGACTGTATAGAAGAATTAGATCCTGCTGATGTAATTAGAACATCACCTGCAAAAGTTGAATTTTGGATGTTGTATTTTCATCTATTTCAAAACCCTCTATGTCAGTACTGTTTCTGATCAAATTAGCCCAAGGCTCCATTACTAAAGTGAATAATAGTGGAGAAAGTGGACATCCTTGTTTTGTACCTTTAAGAATGGGTATTTTTGTGAAACATATGTTCCTACCTTAATATAAGCCAACGTTCCTTTGTATAAATGTTCAATTAGATTTACAAATGCATCCGAGAAGTTTGTGCACTTCATTAAGGTAAACAGATAGTCCCAACTTACTGAATCAAATGCTGAACTTATATCAAGACTAATAACTGTTAAATCTTTCTTTTTCCTATTTGCAAAATCTATTAATGTTAAAGTTCTTCTTATATTATCAAAAGTATTTCTATTTACAATGAAGCCTGTCTGATCTATATCTATAATGCCGGGAATGATTGTCTTCAATCTATCAGCAAAGATATTCATAAACATTTTATAATCAACATTAAGTAATGAGATAGGCCGATATGAAGAACATCTAGTTGGATCTTTATTAGGTTTTAAAATTGGCGAAATAAATGTATATTGCCAAGATGGGGGGTTATTAACTCAGTTTGGGCCAAAATAAAAACCTTATGTATTAATGAATATGTATTTTTAGAAATGATTTTATATATCTCTGGTATAATACCATCATTACCCGGTGCTTTGTTTGATTTAAGCTTATTTATTTGTGTAACAACTTCTGTATATGAAATACTCTTGTCCAATAGTTTAATCTGTTGTTTATTAAGCTTTTTATTCATATTTGTGGTTATAAACTCCTTTATTTTATCTTTAGGTTCCATGTTAATATTATTATGGTTAATTTTGTGAAAGTGATTTCTAAATTCATCTAGTATTTCTGGTATACTAGAAACATTCTTCTTTTCCTTAGAGAAAAGATTTCTTTGATTTGGTTTTGTTTATTCAACCTTTTTGTTTTATTTTTAAGTCTATGTAAGTATTTGGGGCTTATTGAATAAGACAAAAACTTGTATTTCTCTAAAGTTATTTTAACTTTATGAGTTAAAATTTCTTTGTATTTCTCATTTAGTTTGTTTATTTCTTCAATAACTTTCTTGTCCATAATATTTTCTTTATTATTATGTTTATAAGAGTCTAATTTACTTTGAATATCTAACAATTCCTTATCCCAAGATTTCCTTTTATTATTATACCATCTGATACTTTGTCCATATAGATATGATTTTAAGGCATCCCAAACATAAACAATGGAGACTTCAGGAGTGTTATTTATGTCTAAAAATGTTTTACTTCTGAAAGTATATATTCTTTATAGTCTTTTAGTTGAGTTAAGTATGCTGGTATCCTTTTGATCTGAACATTATGAGTATTTTTATCATGAATTCAAAAACAATTGAATTATGATCAGATATAGGACATGAAATGATTTTGGAATTAATTAAATCTGTTACCATCTGGTTAGAAATAAAGACCCTATCTATTTTTGAATAAGTTTTGTATCTGTTAGAAAAAAGGGTGTATGGTAATGATTTTGAATCTATCTGATTATTAATATCATTCAAATGATAAGAATTAGCAAAATCCTTTAAATGTTTTGCATTAGATGTAATTCTTCTCTTTCCTATAGTGGTAGTATCACTTTCATGTAGTATACAATTAAAGTCACCAGCTAAAATAATATCTCCTATAGAGAATGATATGATCTTATCAAGATGATGTTTCACTGTATTAATACCAATTCCAGGTATCCAATATACATTAATTAAAGTGTAAGTCTTCCCATTAATTTGTATTGTAACCATACAAAACATTCCTTTGTCATCCTGATAAGACTTAATGGTTTTAGGAATGGGCATACTTTTATTCCATAAAATAGCCACTCCTCTTGTTTTCTGAGTGTGCTCTGAACTAACCAATACTGTATATTTGTTTGTGGCTAGTTTATCAATATCTTTTTTCAAGAGATGGGTTTCTTGTAGGAAGAGTAAGTTGGCCTTATGTAAATTAATGTATCTTATTAGGCTTGCCCTTTTACATGGATTACTCAATCCATTAATGTTTAAAGAAATTCCTTTTAAAGATGTCATTTGGCATTTTTAAAACTTAAGAATCTTATGATCAAAATAACAAATAACAAGATAAGTAATGTTACATCTCCTCCTTTAGGTGTACCTTTAAATATAGCTGTATTTATTGAATCTCTTATGGGATTTCATATAGGATTCAATTTTGTTTGTAGTGACAATGAATGTACAAAATATAGTGTGGATGTCAAAACTATATACAAATAACAATGAACAAGTGAAAATAATGTAAGGATTAAACCTTGCATCCAGCCTGGAGTTGTAAACTCCAACTTAGAGTAGTATTTACCACTCAAGTTAACCCCCTACCCTAAGCAGCAGTATGTCAGCTACCACCTTATCAATTTAATACTAGTTATATTTAACTGAAGTTAACAGTTTTCAATTCAATTATCTAGCAAGACAAGACTACACATTTGGTAAAACAGCATCATATAAACTAAAATAAACCTTATTTTTTTTTTTTTTTTTTTTTTAAAAACTGTTCATACTACTATATACATCCATGTAATATAAAACACTTGTATGCAAATAGCATTCAAATAATCTTGATGTTAGAAATCAAGAGGAGAGAAAAATAAGTTCTAACATTCATTTAAATCAAAAACTTTGGCTAATATGATTCAGACATTACATATATTAGGATGCATCTATTTTCTGTCATGTAAATACAGTTAACAGCTTCCAAAAAAAAACCTTGAATTGCTTGTATATGAGCATTTACTCAAACTCATTATTGCCAATAGAATAAAATATTGTATTCATAGAAATTGTTATAAATCATACTTCATAGTTAAGTGGTAAAATTCTTTCTGATCAAGCAGTAGGTCTAAATCTCCACCCCTGACATCAATAACGCACAGAATATAAGAGTATTAAAGGAAGTACATATATGAATGCTGAAATAGCATTATTTTTTTCTTTCTGATTGCATATTGCTGATATTTCTACAAAACAATTTCTTATAAGAAAGTCATTCTATGTCACCCAACTCGTAAGTAAGGGCATGGTATCCAGGTCTAAGGAAGTCAAAGTGCCACTTTGTTCAGCCTTTATCAGATCTGTCATAGAGTATAATGCTCTGTTTGGCATGTACCTGACCAGACATATGCATCAGCTGTAACACCAGCAAAGGTCCCTTGCCAGTTGAATCCAGGGTATAAATTCATTGTCCTACAGGCATCTCCTTAAAGTCTCATATCTTTTCTTGGTTTCTTACAGTTTACTGAGAGGCAATCTATGCGTGGCATACAAGGCATCATCAGATCCAGCTTTGTTGGACCTTTTGCACATCTGCAGTTATGAGCAGCTTTAGAACCACTACATCCAAATGTTTAAATTTTGCTTGTGACATAAATAACACATGTTGCTGAGACAGATATGTACTTTGTGGACCCCCATGTTCTAGAACAGGTTCCTCGTCCTTGTGAAACAGTCATTTCTTAATCCTATTTAAATGTAACCCTGACGCAACCTTGACAAATGGATGGGAAATCAAAAATTCAACCCTGGTCTTGCCCCCATGTCTTTGATAGAGGGAGACAATAATACCCAAAGTAACATACCTCCTGCATAATCTCTAGAGACTTTCTGACATACCGCCTCCTAATAAATTCCATGATACATAGGGATACGATTGGTTTGGGTTGCCTGGGTAGACTTATAAAACACCTGGTGGTCTTTTAGCTTAGTATATACCTATGAACCTTTGAACTTAGCTGTTGCCCTCACATAATCACCTCAAGTGTTTGACACTCAGCTGGGTAAAGCACATTTTGCTCATAGGTTCATAGGTGATTACTAGGCTAATATCCCTAGGAGGCATTTGTAAGCCTTACCATGGCTTCCCATTTGAAAATAAAAGGATGAATTACCCAGGGTTGTATAGCTGTGCTTTGGGGGCAGAGCATTTACAAACTGCTTCTGTTCAATACAGGCACGGGTGCCAGTCAAGGGAAGCATTTCTGACTTCCCATCCTTTGGTCCAAGTTACACTTGAATAGGACCAAGGATGGCCTGTGCTTCACATGGATGGATAGCCTGTTCTAGAGTAGGAGTAAGTCTCTGAGACACACAGAATTGTCCCTCTAACATATTCCATTTATGTTGCAAATAAGGCTTAGGTCCTTCAATCAGGTGTTTGCAATGCTGTTAGACTTGTAAACGTGCAGTAATATCATCAGTACTGGATCACATGATGTCTTGTGAACCAGGCAAAGATCACTTGGCAGTAGTCTGTAGGAGTCTGAGTATAAAGATAAGACTTGGAGGCAGTCTGCATATTCCATGTGGTTTAAGCATTTTATTCTTTTTGTGTAGAACTTCTGTGGGCATTTCAGTCATTGCATATGACTGGTAATGTGCAGAGAGAAAAGAATGGTTGATTTAATGAGAGCAGAGTACAGTGGGATAATGACATATTTGAATGATTTGTTTACAATATTCAACACGCTAGGGTCAAAGGCTAAGTCACTATCCACATATGTTCCCAAGTCCATTACATCTTGGTCTACTCTTAGGAGTGTGTTGCCTATGTGATAAAATTAAGAAATACATGTGCAATCAAATTACGGCTACATGTAGTACTTAAGGGGGAACTATAGCAAGGGTGCTGCTGTTGATGAACCTGCAACTTCTGCATAATTCATTTTATTTATTTATTTATTTAGTTTGTTAGTTAATTATTTTATGTTTTGTATTGAGTGTTTTCTGGTTAGCTCCAATTAAGTGTGAGTTTCAAAAAATGCTTTTTGATCAGCTACTTGTTCATCATCTTTGTTGCAAATTAAGATCTTCCGTTTATTATTACTTATGATTTGACATCACTTGCGTAAGTTATACAGGAAATAACTGGATCCATATATTTTTTTCAGAATGAAAAGAGTACCTACTTAACAGACTGTTGTATTTGTTTAACCCCTGAAATTGTACAAAGCTATATCCCCTTTTATTAGTAACTTTCTGAGAAAGTGCATTAACAAAACCCTATGGTACACTCTAGCTTCAAACCTTTTTTTTTGGTAAAAATCAAAATCATCTATAATAAGCTGAGATACTCAGATAGAGGCTCAGATAGTCCATCCTTTTTTAAAAAATCTTTTTTAAGTGAATGGTGCTCATACGTGAGAAATGGAAGTATCCATTGTTGACCTTCACTTTACAGTAATTTAGTCTTGTCCTCCTGAAGTTTGATTCAAAATTTGAAGTAAATCTGAAAAAAAAAATGTATTGGCAATGCAAAACAAAAATATTTGAGGCTGTCTTAATCATCATACCACAGGAAGAACATGTCATCAGATAGACATAAGTATGACACTCCTAAAAGATCAGGCATGACAATTAGATTAAAGCTTTGTTCCCTGAGCACCATAGCAAGTCTGCATAACTGGGTCCTTAACCTGCAGTTATTTAGTTATTTAAAATGGGAATAGTGTGCTTTTTTTAGTTTTTTAATGTTTAGAGATAGATGGGGATGTAGTATGTAGTATTAAAATCTGCAGGTGGTTATTTTGAGACTTTTGTACTAGTAAAAAAATATATATATATTGTTTATTTTTTTTTTTTTTAAAGGCAGATGGTGGGTGGTAGTGCAAATATTAAATCTGTAGTAGTTAGTAGTTTGTTTTTTTTTTTTAGTAGTTTTTTTATATAAAAAAAAAATGTATATAATTGTTATTATGAGTCTACCTTTGAGGGGGAATGTTAACAGTTAATGTATTCATTTATTTATTCTAGTAGGGTCTGCTGTACATTGTAGTTTTAAAGTTAAAATGTGGACTTTATTAATAGATCATTGCGCTTGTAAATTAGTGCCATACATTTCTTAACTGCTGTGGTCTAACAGACATGATGGTAATATCACTTATTTGGCAAGTAAATTTATCCTGTAAATCAAAAATGTTTTCAAAAATGAAGACAAGAACAAGTGTGTGCAAATAGAAAATACCAATATTGTCACACAGATAACATGTCTCTGGCCATCTGTAACCCTTATTCTTGAGGTATAATAGTACATAATGCAACAGCACCTAGGGTGATTGGGAAATTGTTTCTCCAGTCTTAATGTCTTCAGGTTTCATAACACAGTAAAAGGAAGTTGCATTCCACAGATATAGCCAGTGGCTTGGTTTTCCTCAGACAGTGGATACATCATGTCTTAGGAAAGGAAGAGGAAGAACTGTTTTGGGCCCCCTTTGAATGCTGGGTAAAACAGAAATTCCAAGAGAAAGGCATTCCAAAAATTCCTCTGTAGTAAGGCTTTCATTCCTAAGCTCAGGCTGTGCATGGTCAACTTGTTCAAACCTGTTGTGAATATATATCTGTTAATGACAAAACTAAAAGAGCTTATGCCGGTTAAGAATTTTTTCAACAAATTTGCCAATCGTTTATTACCATCCTGTTTCCCTTGCCAGAGCTTCATTGTTCCTATGTTAATGTTCTTTTGCAAAGAATTTAAGGCATCAATTTCCACATTTGTTAAAGTATTTTTTCTACATTTTGAAACAAAATCCTTAACATCACGTTTGCATGCATTTTCAAATGTGACAACAGCTGAATGATCAGGTTGGTTTTATACTCTGGGCTCATGAAGCAGCAACATTATTGTACTCACCTTTCCAGAAAGGTGTTTGCAAATTCAGCTTTCTGCCAGAAGTGGCAGTATCAGTGTATCAAAAAATTAACTTATCTTGAGACAGAAAGCATTTTTATATTAATTGCTTCATAAATGGTATTAAACATTGTAAACGTGCTACAGACCGTAAATACTATACATGTCCTACATCATAAGCAGGCTTTTATACAAATTGACAGTCATTAAATAAAATTGGATATTGCAGGAAAAATAAACTGTGATCTAATGCAATGAGGTTTTAAAATAATGACGCTACTAATTTAATAAAACTAATTGATAAGTAGTTTGTTATATTACAGTCTTAATGTGCCATTATGAAAAGGTTAATTACAGTTTTGTGTTGAAAATGTAGAACACTTTCATTGCATAGACTGATACATTTCATAATGATATAAATATTTTATTCAAGTCAAAATGATTAAATTAAAAAAAACATATAATGTTGGTAGGGCAATTGCTTTGTATCCAGATTATCTTTGATATTTCTTGATTGCCCACCTTTGCATGGCAAAAAATTGCTGTCTGCAGTTTTGTGTGTATCACAGTATGTTACATATAACCAAAAGTGTGTGGATGACAATTAATGTAAATAAGAATACTATATCGCTGATTTTATATCTGTCATTCAGCAAATTTATAAAATAGCTGTGATATTCTAATTATCCCATAATAAAAGACAACAAGCTCTGTAACATGTATCTCCATGAATATAATACTTTAAAAGCAAAGGGATTCAGAGGAGGTCAGTATAAATCCTACATTTACTTTATCTAGTACTGAAATGTCAGAAAGCATTGTTCAATCATAGATCTCTTTTTAAATGACTTTAATTGTTTGGTCTATGCTTCATTTTCTATATCTAAGAGAAAGAGACAATGATTAAAGCAAGACACTATTTCCTGTTCATCATTCATTTTCTTTCACAAGAGTGACAGGTGATTAATATTTCTCATAATGTTAATGAGTTATAATATTTTTCATGGTCTATGACTGTCCTGAGTTTGAGGTATTTTCATGAATTTCATGGTACTCATACAACATGCATGTTTGTGATAGAAATCATTTTAACAGAATAGCCTTTTACAAAAAAAACAATTTACTGTATTTGAAATATAACTGCTTGGGATTATAAATTTGAAAATATGCTGACCGTATTAACTAGCACTTCATGATGTGAATTTATGATGCTGACATTCTCTTAATCCATAATCCACTAAAACAAAGTATTAATTTGCCAGCAGTGTAAGAAACTATTTCAAAATTTGCAAGTGTCAATATGGTATGCTCACTTGATTGCTAAACTGAAACAGTTTCCAGCTTCAAAGCAGACAGTATGACAATCTTCAAGAAACTACTAAAACTTTGGGAAATGGTGTCAGTCAATTGTTACCAAGGTACACATTTTACTGGTCAGATTAAGCAATGAGTGTTAAACAATATTTTCAGTACCTTTTGGCACTACAAATCAGATCTTGTTGACCAGTGACATAAAAACAAACAAACTGAAATATGAAATAAATAAGGTTTGGTAACAAACTGATTTGTTCAGGGACATCTTCAGGTGGGGACTAGGAGAACTAGTAATGGGAATTATGATGGTAGGGGAAGAAAGCTAGCTAGTTGGGGAGGCTGAAAGGGTTAAATGGGAATGTAGGATGATTGGGAAGAAATAAGGTAAGTGTAAGGAGGTGCTTAATGGGTTTTATGCAAATGTAACTGGGTATGGAATCACATTTTGGCATGAGCTTGTTGAGGCAAGTGTAATGTCTGAGATGACCTGTAGGTATTCCTGAGAACAGGTAGGCCTCAGTTACTGGTTGGTGTCTGGTGGTAGGAGGCAGGTGCTTTGCATACCCAGTTTTCTTTTCACAATAGTTCTACAGCTATAGCTGTGGTAATTAAGGCTTTGCTGCTTGGGGAAGCATTTGCATAGTAACATTTTTTTTGGGGGGGGTTTATTTGGTTAGTTGTTTTTTGGGCTAGGCAGAACAGTCATTCTGGGTTGCAGGACAGCAGTAATATGTTTAGCTGTCTGGTTTTCCCTTGTAAGCCTGTCCCCTCTAAGCTACGTGCTTTTGGTGGCCTTGTTTTGTGCACGGTATGCCAAGAAGTGTATCACTGATGGTTATGGTGTAAAGCAAACAGTGGTCATGTTCTCATCTCTTATATGCTAACATTTCTTAAGGTCAGGTCATGCACTCTCTGGTGCTTAATTGGTCTGTCTTTTCTGAATAGAATAGCGTAATCAGAAAACTCCATGCACTACTAGGTAAATCAGAATTGTTGCTAAGTCCAAGTTTTAAGAATTCTAAAAGATGATCAATGATATTTACAGCCTTGGTGTAACATGTTATGAAATAAGTTTAGATGGAAATTGTATTGGCTCAGTTTGTTTTGAGCAGTAGGAGAAGAAAAAACTGTAGGAGTAGGGTTGCTAATAACAAATAAAGATTATTTTTCTTTTTTTGTCATGTCCGTTCAGTTTTTGGGGTTGTGTAGATTGGTGGTATAATGGTTTTGAGTGGGTTGGTGGTATAATGGTTTTGAGTAAGGAGCTGCAATTGTTCTTTGGTTTATACCAGAATAAATATCAGTAGCTGTGTTAATACAAGTGTGCTGTTGTGGGTGCAAGACACTGTCCACAGCTTTATTCATCAGTCATGCCTTCACGAGGTTAAGATTTAGTGTTAAAATAATACAAAAAAAGGTTGATTTCTGATGAAGTTCTGCAGGTTTCATTTCATATTAAGGGAATGTGGTGAGTGGTCATGGCTAGTATACTTGAGAGTGACCTGGTGCTGAGTTTGGTTGGTTCTGGTGGCGTGAGTTGCTTTAGAATCGTTGAATAGCAGACGAGGTGTTTGTGGTCAATATACCTCAGGTGTAATTGTTTTAGTGGAGTTTCCAGATACTAAGGTCAGTTCAGATACAGAGTTTATTAGTTTTCTCTGGTGATTTCCTTATGAAGGGGCTCCCTGATGTGGGAGTGTGTTTGTGGGTAAAAGCATATCAGCTTTGTAATTGTTGTTAATAGTGCATGTGCATAACATGATTAACCTTCCAGTCAGAGCCTTGTTTTTAGATTCAGCACATAGCTCAAAATAGTATAGATTTCCACATAATGTCCAGATGTTACTCATTTTTGGTCTGTTCATCATAAAACTTGGGGTTGCCTGGTAAATCACTCTGTATCAAAGTCATTAAATAATGACAGACATTTTAGTTTTGGACTCAATATTTTTTTCAGGCAAAGCATGCTACACCAGTTCTGGTAATCTAGCAACTGATTGAGTTTATAGAACAATATTAAAGATCTTTCCCTGTTGTAGGCCTTTGTCCCCACATTTTTTTAGGCCCTACCAGATTTCTTAGAATCACAGCTATGGCAGCTCCCAACAAGTACATTGTAAAAGTTTCTTGTCTGTTTACACCGATGGTGCAGTGTTTAGGAATACATGAGTGTGTGTGAGGTGCCTTCACACTTTATACTATTGAGCTTTGAACACTGATAATGTCATAGGGTGTGTATGTACAATTAGAGCTGCAGGGTATCTTATGTGTTTTACCACAGGTACTGCTATTGTGGTGCCTTTGGTGTTGAATTACATTTAGCTGCTGTGGATCACCTCTTGACCTTGCCTTCACTTTTCTTAACAATTCCC
Organism: Protopterus annectens; assembly: GCF_019279795.1. Taxonomy (NCBI): domain Eukaryota; kingdom Metazoa; phylum Chordata; order Ceratodontiformes; family Protopteridae; genus Protopterus; species Protopterus annectens. Next base: position 88,070,334 of record NC_056731.1, read on the forward strand.
CTCCCATTGTCGGGCATGCATCCAGCAGCCTGCTTTCTTGTTTTGTACTTTCCCAAACCAGGAGTGTGTTGTGAAATATGTTCTATAGCCGATCTACTGCAGGTTTGCTTTGCTCTGCAGTGACAGTTATCTTTTCTTTGCAATCCGACACCTCCCCTATCCTGTTCTGCAGGTTGCTACTCTAGCAGCCTTGTTAGCTGCCGTCAATGACCCACTGTTAGTTAGTAGGTGTTAATTACTCAGCTGTACTCCAATTAGCCTACTGCGGTATTTCGTTATTGTCTTCCCATAAACCTCCTGTTTGAGCTGTGGTGCGCGGCACGTGCGGCCACTTACCAGGTTTCAGGGCACGTTGTCATCCACGTACACATGTGCTTTTGGGCACCATGTGTGCTCTCAGCTAAGCAAAGCAATACTTACATCCACACCCCTATCCTGAGGCTTTGCTTAGCAACGGGCAACCCGGATTTGCATTGCTCCAATGTGCTTACAGCTACGGTGGCACACCCCACTGCTGATGTCATGTATACCTCTAGACTACTCCTCGATGTTGTAGCGCTGCACCGTATGGTACATCCTTAGGCCGGCGGGACGTTTGCGATTCAGTATTACTTGCCTCATTTGCATGGCATTGACTAGATTGTGTTTATCATAATAGTGATGCTTCATTTTTAACAGGAACAGTTTTAGAAAGTGTGAAATGTCTTTGTAATGATGAAAATGCTTTGAAATATAACTTACAATATAAGGAAAGTATTTTTATTTTGAAATACAATACAATGACACCCTGTGGACTGAATAATGAAATAAACTGGAGGTGTCTGCTTTAAAACTTTTTTGAATATAATTGTTTAATTAATTGTTTAATTAATTGCTATGAGTATATATATATATATATATATATATATATATATATATATATATATATATATATATATATCCATTCTTTCAGTGAGAATGTATACTCTTGAAAGGTGGTTACACAGAGGCACTGGAGAATAAAGAGTTTGCTTTTGGATTTGACTTTGGTTCCTGGATGCACGTCAACCTGAAGTGAGAGACTGTCAATTTTTTGATCAATTTTTGCAAGAAAGAAATAAAAGAGTGCTTGACCCTTTTGTTTCTGTGGGACATAAATTTCAAAGTGTGTCTCCAGAAATCAAAGAACTGTATCAAAAATATGACAGGTTGATTGAGAAAGAGACAAGGGTGCACTTTAACATTTTAGGTTTGCAAAAATATATTAGCTTGAATATTACACCTAGAGGTCTTAGATTCGTAAAGAATCCTAGTACACCATTTGACTTGAATTGTGCTGCTGATAAGAAATTTAAGGAACGCTGGTTCATAGCAGCACACAAGTGTGTAATAGAGTGTCTTCACATTCTGTTGGAAAGGGACCAGCTCAAACATCAGTCTCTTAAACAGGAGCTGGTTTCCCTTTCACATAGTATTAGTTCATCTGTGAGTCTAGAAAATATGAAGTCTTTCATGAAGAAGACTAATGAGAGAGTGAATAATCTAGAGAATGAACTTGTAAAACAAAAGAAAACAAAATTAATACGTGATATCAATGAATATGAAGCAGGGACTGCATTTTCTTACCCTCCTAATTGGACAGAACATAAGCGGAAACAACGTAGGAGGGTAAGATTCACTGATGCACCGTTGTCTTCTTCTTTTGCTTCTTCAGGGGAAGAGTTTAGGTCGGACACCAGTATGGAATTTCCGGAATTACCTAGACCAGCACAACCACGTAGGATGCAACAGGAGTTTAACAATGGAGGCTTGCAGCATCAGGAATGAACATTTCAACAGGGACAGAAACGCCTGAGAAGTTATGAGCAAGAAGATGTCTCTGTTCAGAAATTCAATCAACCTGACAATTTTCGTCAGAATCGGAGGTATGGACAACAATATAACAACAAGAAATTTAAACAGTAATGACTTTAATGATAAAAGTATTGTTCTAAATTTATCTGGTTGTGATTTGTCTGATGAACAGTTTGCTGTGTTATGTTTAGGTTTAAAGTTTATACCTACTGTTTTTCCTAAAGAATATTTGATACAGCAAGATATTTTTAAATTCCTTAGGAAGATACATTTGAAAGTTTATTTTAGCAGGGACCAAGGATGTTCTAATTCTGCACATGGAGGCTTTTCTTCATGTGAATCTGAGGAAAGTTTTTATTCCTGTGATGAATGTATAAGTAATGATGATGTGCAATTTCCTATTGTTGGCAATGCAATAGATATGTTTTATGTAGCTTCTTCTAACAAATTTATTCCGCCTTTTATTAACCAGAGAGCTATTCATTATGGCTCCATGATTAAATTTGAATGTGAGAATATATGTAGAAATATGAAATTGAATAGATGTAATAGTTTATATAACTTAACTTATAAAGAATGGAGTGCTTTAAAAGAATTATGTGACAGGAAGGATATTATTATTAAACCTTCCGATAAGGGAAACAAAATTGTTATAATGAGTGTTGTGCAATATTTTGAGATATGTATGAATCATTTGCAGGATGAAACAACATATGAAAGAAGCAATATGATTCATTATCAAAAGGCTGTTACAAAATTTAAACACATGTTGGACAGGGAGTCAGGCTGGGTTTTTTACAGAGAAGGATGTGAGGAATAGGTTAGATAATGATAGAAAGGACCTAGCTGTATTCTTTTGTTTACCAAAAATACATAAGAACTTACATAACCCCCCAGGTCGACCCATTATTTCAGCCTGCAACTATTTCCTACATAACACTGGTTTGATTTTACATAGAATATTTTTACCATATGTAGTTAAATCTCCAGTTTACATCAAAGATAGTATGGAATTTTTAAACAAAATATCCTCTATCTCTTGGAACAACAAAATGTATTGGTTGGTTATGGATGTTAAAAGTCTATATACTTCTATTAGACATGATGATGGCCTCAATGCAGTGAGATCTTCTTTAAAAGACAACCCTTCTGTTGATTTCATAGTAGATTTGTTGGATTTCTGTTTAAAGAATAATTATTTTATTTTTAATGATGTTTTGTATCGGCAGAAACAAGGTACAGCAATGGGAGCAGCTTTTGCCCCCATGTATGCCAATTTGTTTATGAATTTTTTTTAAAGGAAATTTCTATTTGAGTTAAATTTTATGAAATGTAATGTGTTATTTTATTTTCGTTACATAGATGATTTGATTTTTATTTGTGATGGTGGTTTTGATTCAGTTAATGAATTTTTGACAGACTTACATGGTAACCCATTTGGGTTAGAATTTGATGGAATACAGAAGGGAAACAAATTAATATTCTTGGATCTTCTTTTGGAGGGTACAGAACATGGTAAAATTATATCAAATATACATAGGAAGTTTATAGATGGTAATCAATACCTTCATGCATCTAGTTGCCATCCTGTACATACGTTGGAAGCTCTCCCTTATGGGGAATTGGCAAGGGTATCTAGATTATGTAACACACAAGAAAATTTACAAAGGGAATGGGATATCACATATAATATGTTTTTGAAAAGAGGGTACAGTGTGAATATTTTAGAAAATGCCCTTATTAAGGTAAAAAAGGAGAATAATATGGTAAGGAATAAATGTAATAAGGGTGAACATTACCATTATAAGAAATATCATCTGGCAACCAATGATAAAACTTGTAAGGATATTTATTTTGTCTCTACATATAATGTAAAAAGTGGAGACATAAAGGATGTAGTGGAACATTTTTGGAAATTTTTAGTGAAAGACAAGGTGTTGATGCACATTTTGCCACAAAAACCTTTATTCTCCTATAAAAGGGGAAGAAATTTGAAAGATATGGTGGTACATGGTAAATTTGTAATGCCAAAATTTTGTTTAGCAAGACCACTAAGTGAATTTGGTACAAGATGTTGCAGTAGATGCAGTGTTTGTAGGAATATAGTTAGAACATTTAATTATATTAACAACATTAGGTTCACAGTAAGAGATAGTTTTACCTGTAGAAGCAAGGGAGTTGTGTATGCTTTACACTGTCCCTGTGGATTATATTATATAGGTGAAACTAAAAGAGAGTTTCAGATTAGGTTAGGTGAGCACATTAGAGACATAAGACATAAAAGGGAAAATAAATTTATTGCCACACATTTTAGTGTTTATCATAATAGTGATGCTTCATTTTTAACAGGAACAGTTTTAGAAAGTGTGAAATGTCTTTGTAATGATGAAAATGCTTTGAAATATAACTTACAATATAAGGAAAGAATTTTTATTTTGAAATACAATACAATGACACCCTGTGGACTGAATAATGAAGTAAACTGGAGGTGTCTGCTTTAAAACTTTTTTGAATATAATTGTTTAATTAATTGTTTAATTAATTGCTATGAGTATATATATATATATATATATATATATATATATATATATATATATATATATATATATATATATATATCTCCATTCTTTCAGTGAGAATGTATACTCTTGAAAGGTGGTTACACAGAGGGCTGGAGAATAAAGAGTTTGCTTTTGGATTTGACTTTGGTTCCTGTTTTTTGATTCCTGACTTCTGAAGATGTTGCTGTTTTGGTATTGTTTTGGATCAGAGTTGTTTCTATCTGAAGGTGTGTGGAGTGGAGTTTGTGTAACCTACCAGATTTCTTGCATTAAGAGGTTGAAAGGAATGGAGCCATATCATGATCCATTTAAAAATAAGAAGAAAAAAAAAGAAAGAAAAGAGTTTTGGTTTCTGGTGAGTCATTGGGATGCTCTAGAGCTTGTGGCTGAGGTACCTGGAGTGCACAGGCAGGGGCAGGTATTTGAGTGCAGACTTCGAGTTTTTCAGTGAGTGCACATGAATCAATCAGATGTGCTGCTCACTTGGTTTTTCATGCCTGGGGGTTGAACCATCATGGCTGTGTTGACCTGAGCATGCTCTTTCTGGAGCATCTGCACTTGGGATCAGAGGGGCCATTATAGCTGCTATGGTCATATCTTGGTATGCTGGTGTTTTTCAGCTGTATAGGCTTTGCCGAATGTCTTCTGCCTCATATTTTCTGTCCATTTCTCCTGAAATTGTGGTTAGGGCAATTCATTTGGAAATCATGGAAGTTAATTTCAGAAGATAACTGACAAGCATTGGAGCTTCAGACATATATTTCAACCATCCATCCTCAAAATGAGAAACACCAGTCATCTTAATGGGGAGCAAATGGACAAAAGGTGGAAAAGATATTAACAGCTTACTAACAACTTCAACTTTGAAGGTCATGGGATAGCTAAAATATGCTGGTTTTACTTATAAAAATATCTTTTTAATTAATTAATTATTTATTTTGGTTTACCATAAACATCTGTTAAAAATTCCTGACTCAGAATATGTGTCAGATCTTTTCAGTGTAGAACTTTAAGGAAAATTTACTTTTTAAGACCCCAAATGAGGTACATTCCTTGTATTGACGTACACTTCAGCTTGCAGTCCAGAATGAGGGAAGTGTGTCTGTGCTGATGGTTGGTGGGTGGGGGTGTTCAGAAGAGTTTGTACTATACCTTGGCACAGATTTTCACAGAATGTCCAGATTTTGAAGTTGGGTCATTTGGACGACTGGGTTAGGGAAATGGATGGCCATCTGCTACACATCATCTTCCTTTGAAGTCAGCCATTTTCTGCATTATATTTACTTCATAGGCTGCGGGCTATATACAGAATGTCCAGGTTTGGCCTTATTTTAATATGTTTTTCATAAAATTGTGGTTATTTGGCAAATTACTGGCAAATTATTAAAGCTTGAAATTAGAAATGATGTCTGACATTGAGTTTCAGACTTCCTATCCTTCAGAAAATTCAATGCTAATGCAACACCAGTTGCAACACTGGGTATTCAATAGTTGAAAAAAGTCCGTAATTTGGGCCTTTGTCCCACTTAATTTATTGCTTTGGCCAGATGTTTTGCTCTAGGAGGTTGAGAGGTATGGCTGGCACTCTCTGCAGTAAGCAGACATTGCTTCTGTCCAGATGAGCCAGAATGGACAGATTTTATCTCATAATTTACATTGTTCTTTAAACTTGTAAGGGTTCTTGAATTTTGACCCCCGGATGTGACAAGTATGCAGCTTAATTAAGGGGGGCATTGTGATAATGTGTTGAGGGGTCAGCGTGTGTTTGTGATAAGGGGTCTGCATGTGCTCGCCTCTTCTGAGAATGAGCAGATGAGTGAAGATGGTGGCTTTTCTGTGGCAGTGAGTGTCGCCACTACTGTATGTGCATGCTTCTCATTTAATACTCATTGTAATTTTGGTAATGTTATGGGGGGTTATGTTAGGGAAAGCCTCCTCTTAAACACAGATGCCACCACAGGTTCTGTAATCTGATGTATTGGCAGAAGTATAGACTGATTAATTTTTCTTTACCCTTATTAGCGTCTTTCCTTCCATCTCCAAGATGAGGAATGCTGCCACTTATAATGTGGTACAAATGGGTAAAAGGTGGAACATTTTCTAATGGCTCACTAACAACTTCAACTAGGAAGCTCATAGGATTGTTAAATTGTGATAATTTTATTTACAGAATAGGCTTTTTAATGAAATAATGATTCAATTCTATCTATCAACGATATTAGTTAAATTGTTGATGAAATGAGTGATGGACTTTTTTTTGATGTGGAACTTCGAGGAGCATAAAATGTTATGACACCAAACAAGGAACGTTCCTTGAGATGAGGCACACTTATTGAGTTATTTTATGCTTTGTTTAAGCATCGTAAGTTTCATTGCGGTGTATATGTTGCTATTACAGCTGCTTGTAGAACAAAGCAGCTCATGGGAGAAGCTGCCAATGTCGCACTTACTAACAGAGGAATATGTAGTTTTGGTTAAACTTAATTTATGTAAGAGTAATTGCACAGGGATATTCTTGTATTGCTTGCTTACAGAAATGTTTCCAAGACTGTTTTAAGAAATAAGTAACTTGGCCCATATAGTGCAGTATAGCTTTTTCTATAGAAATCTTGAGCTGACCCAGGTATTTTGATATTTGAATTATCCCTTATATATACTGTTAAGTTGTAACATACTCAAGTTGATAGCTCACTTTACGTTCTGCATTTTAATAGCTGTCATTTAAATATATAGGTTTGGTTATTGCTGCTTGTGGCATAAGACCATTTTTTGCTACATTTTAATAGCTGTCATTTAAATATATAGGTTTGGTTATTGCTGCTTGTGGCATAAGACCATTTTTTGCTACAGTATGTTTCTTCACTGGCTGTGAAAGGATTGGGGGATATGGTGGTGCAAGGTTATTGAGGTTAGTAGAGGTGGGGCAGTGTAGCGGCTATGCAGTTGATGAACAAGGCATGCCTTTGGCAGTGCCTAATGTCATTAAGAAGTTTTGATTTATGTGTGTGCAGAGGATTTACAGTTTTCTTTTATTTTGCAGATGGGGAAGTGCAGAGTTGGCATCAGTCAGTGGTTTGAAGGAAGTGGATTCTGCTGGGCTGGATGTGCCAGTCACTGGGGTGGTGCACAGTGATGTTGCAGGTAATTCTACTTTATTAGGTGCTCATTAAGGCACATCAGAGTTGGTGCAGTTTGGAAGTATTGTGGGGGAATGTGAGGCTGAGGTATGTCAGGGGCAGGGCAAAGCAAGATTGGGGATTGTTTACCGGGAGTTTGGGGTTGTCCACAGGTGGGGTGGAGTTGAGACAATGTGATGTTGGGTCAGATGTTGAGGGCATGGTAGTTGGGTTTGAGTTTTCCTGAAGAAAGGTTATGCAGATGGGTTGCTCAGTAGTCACTGCTACTTTGAGAGTTTAGCACTGCTCTTGTTTGGATTTAGCATCAGCGGGTGGACAATCAGAAGGAGGTACATGAGCTGGACCCCTTTTTAAGGCTAGATGAGGGTTTGACAAAGCATTGCAAGGTATGTCTGTGTGTTGGGGATGTGTGAGGAACAGGTTTCTGTTTACATAGAAGTTTGAAGGTTTAAGCAAGGCATTGTGTTTCTGGGGTTGTTAGTAGATGCAGGCCATGGTTTGTTTCATTTACCAGATGTTACAAAAAAAAAAAAGCTCTAAGGATGATGTTTCAGGACAAGGTTGGATTTAGCTCCAATTACTCCGATTACTATAGTTGCTCAGATGACAAGGTTATGTGTCTTTACTAAATCTTGGATGATGGTGGTCTGTATGTTTGAAGGCTTGGGGTAAGTTTGATAGTGGGAAGATTGACAGATTATGGCTATTGACAAGATGAGTTTTCTTGCAAGGGTTGTTGTTGGGGAAATGGATGTTTATTGGGTTACAATCTGGGGGTATTGGCTTTATAGATGTACTGAAGTAGTTAAAATGGTTGGTTAGTTGGTCAGGAGATGCTATTCTCATCATTAGATGTTTTGCCTTATAATAGTGGATATAGTGGTTGGATTACTAATAAATTGATCTTTTAGAATAGGAAATTTCATTTTGGTCATTATTATATCCTTTGGGTGGCAAAAGGACACTGTTGCTAAGTAGGATGGCATGCAATTGGGCTTGCTTTGATTCAGATGGTGTTTGGATCTTTAGTGCTTTGGTGGTACATTTGCCAGGTAATGACCTGGGAATAATTACAAAGCTACCATTGGCAGTAGGATAAATGAAGGTATGTTTGATTTACAGAGGTTATACAAGGGAATGGGTATTACTTTTGTGTAGGAGAAGGATCATCAGTTTAATTTCAACTGTTTAGGCAACTGCATGCTTGGGGTATTTATATAATTGGGCTTTGTAGGTTGATGGCAAGGATCCAGTTTGTTTCAGAGAGGATGGAGTACACCAAATGATGTTTGGCCACAACTGTTTAATGTATGGTTAAGTTTGTTTTGGAAGGTTTTGTTGCAAGTTTGGTATGAAGGCAGGGGAACAGCCTGGTCAGACTGGTGGGCGAAGAAGAGGGGCAGGCTTGTCCCTCTTCTGTTCCCCCTCCGGTATTGGATGTTCAATGAGTTGGGAAATGAAAGTGACCGAATGGACACTGCTTGATAATTAAAAGTAAGTGAACTGAGGTAAAGACGCTGCTTATTTCATTGCATGTTTAACTCAATAAGTGGGAAATGAAAGTGAGCAATGTGGCGCTGCTTGATAAGTAAATAATCAAGCGGAGGTAAGGATACCGCTTATTTGATCAGGGTGAGTGAGGTCACGCTGCCCTAGTTAGCAGTTATATTGATGTTTTTGATGTGATTAATAAACTAAAATATTGGTCAATAAAGTTATGTCTATGGAATTTTAATAAAGGTCATCAAACATCATTTGGTGCAATGTGTTTATTAAAGGGGACCAGGACAAATGAGGTTTGGTAACAATCCATTTTGTCCAGGGACATCTTTAGGTTGGGGTTAGAAGAAATAGTAATAAGATTTATGAGGGTAGGAGAAGAAAGCTAGATTGTTGGGAGGATGAAAGGGTTAATTGGGAATGTAGGATGATTGTGAGGAAATAAGGTAAGTGTAGGGAGGGGCTTAATGGGTTTTATGCAAGTGCAACTGAGTAAGGAATCACATTTTGGCATGAACTTGCCCTCCCTCTCTGTTTTTGGAACACTGGGGATTGTGTGGTTATTTTATAAGATTGGGTAGGCAGAGAAGAAAGGCAGGCTTGTCCCTCTTCTTTTTGCCCTCTGGTGATAGATGTTCAATGAGTTGGGAAATGAAAGTGAGCGACTGGACATTGCTTGATAAGTAAGCAAACAGAGGTAAGGACGCTGCTTATTTGGCTGGATGTTTAAGTCAATAAGTGGGAAATGAAAATGAGTGATGGGGCACTGCTTGATAAGTAAATAAGTGAGCAGAGGTAAGGACACTGCTTATTTGGTCAGCGTGAGTGAAGTCACTCTGCCAAGTTAGCAGTTATATAGATGTTTATGCCATGATTAATAAAATAAAATATTGGTCAATAATGTTATGTTTATGGAATTTTAATAAAAGTCGCCAAACGTCATTTAGTGTAATGTGCATATTGAAGGGGACCAGGACAAACAAGGCCTAAAGTCATCAGATCATGATGTTCTATAATATGTTCTGATGAGTATGAGTAATCAGTCTCTCTCTCTCTCTCTGTCACACACACACACACACACACACACACACACACACACACACACACACACACACACACACACACACACACACACACACACAAACACACACACACCTACATACACATAAAAAACACATGGCTAAGTAGACATGTCCTATGAGATTTTCATGGTTTCCTGCAAGACAATTTTAACCTTAACTGCACAATGTGGCTTGCATAATTGATTACATAAGAAAGCATCATTTAAAAATGTTAAGCTTAATTTTCAGCTTTGCCTAAAGGTCCAAATGAATACATGTTTAATCAGGAACTTTACTTCTAGTGCAGTTGTTCCAAAAGAAGACCACATTTAACATTTTTTGGAAGTGGATTCCTACATGGAATTGGTGAGAATATATTTACTGTGAGCTATAAGTGACATCAGACTGAATATTGGCATTATAAACCATAAAACTATTAATGAATCCATTTATTTAGATTCAGGAGCATGTCAGACACAGTGTGGTAACTGAAGAACCAGCAATGTGTATCTCCTAAGGCTGGCTCAAAAGTCTATCCATTACATTTTAGGAGAGGTTTCCTGTTGTGAGCATCAGTGATTGAACCTGCTACTCCATAAAAGGAAAGCTGTTTTATTGTATAAAAGGATTGCCGACCAATATCCAGTGATAATCCAATCCATCAATATATTTGACGAAGTTCCAATAACGTAAAAGTGATTGTCTTATTAACTGTTTGGTGCAGACCCCACTGACTATAAGTAATAAAAAATGTTTAGCAATCTTTGCACTCCAGACCATTTCAAATACAAAATATCAACTCTTGACAGAAATACTGGCAGTGTATTTTGTGAAGCTGCACAAGCTGATCAGACAAATAGCAAAGAATGGAAGGAAAATTCTGAACTGAATATAAGGAATCACAGTATAACAGGATTTAATAAGACTAACTGATGGTTATTTAGCTATATCCTTCATTCTGCTTTTGGGGTATTCACATGCTATTTCTCTCTGCTTTAAAGACTGAATTAATGAAGCATGCTTACAGAAATCAAATAAAACAGAGGTAGTTCCACAGAGTAACTGAAAGAAAACAGAAATGCACAGAACAAAAACAACACTGTCCCCGGGATTCATGAAGCTTGGCGCAAGGCCGGTGTTAGGCTTGCGCCAACCATGCGGACTGCAGATGGCGCAGTAGCGCCATATGCATATTAATGAAGGCGCACTGCCGCCACATCCATGTGCATAGGAAACGAGCGTGAGTGCATGGGGCATGTCAAAGTGCCTCACAGAGGCGTGGAAATGTCGGCTATTGACGTGCAACCTAAAATGCTGAATATTACAGTCTGCCTGCAATAGTAATCACACCTGTCAGTGTCTGTGGATACTGAAACGTATGCAAAGCATGCAAGACAGTTCTTGCGAACACAAAATTAAGAAGCAAACACAAATGCACGTTAGCGAATATCGAGTCTCCATCCCTCAAACAAATGACATTTAAAACCGTGTGCCCGTATTCTAATGCAGTGTTGATAGTTATCATAAGTGGAAGTGAAACGCATCATGTTAGTGCGCCGCCAATAGCTAAGTCTAGCCCAATGGTCAAGGGTGCCACCTGTCCCACATTGTGTGGGACAGTACACAGCTGGGCAGTTCTGTCCATAACAAAACCATTATAAATGCAAAATATCCTGCGACCGTATGACATAATTATGTCCCACATCGCATGTAATAGTCACATACAATAGTTATTTCCATATGTAACATATCACATGTTACAAGAAATAGAATAAGCAAGTAAACGAAACAGAAGGAGCATACAAGCTGCTACAACAATAAGCTAACATGTAGGCATAAAACAAAAGTATTATCCATAGTACTGACCATGGGTATGTGTTGTCTTGTAGAATCTGATTTGTGTCCGGAATATATCCCATCCTGGCCATATGAAAAGGTGGCAACCCTACCAATGGTCAGAGCATTCGGCCAAAATCCTCCCATCTGTGGTCCAAGCCATTCTTGTCAGGATGTGTCAAAGTTGAACGGGTATTACCCGGGTGTACCTACCATGTCATGAAAGATAATTATTTGCGTGTACCTATGTGCGTGATGTACAGCATGTGGAAGGTGAAAAATGCTAGGGTAGTCCTCACAACCATACAGGTACCTGAGATATGTAGTGTATGCAATGTGTTCCCTTGACCGTGCCATGGGCCATCAACCAAAGAAGGGATGGATGGAGTGTGTGGAATATGTGTGTGGGGGTGGGTAATGTTATAATCCACAAAGGCGAGAATGTGTTGGATGCACAATAGGTGAACTGGAGGTGTATGAGGGAGCTGTGGATGAATCAGAAAGAAACACAAAGAACAAACATACACATCTGCAATACAACCTGACAGGCCATACTGTAGAACACAATCACACAAACATATGAATATTAAAATGTGCGATACACATGTACAGAAACGTCACCGGCACATACCCACAGAATGGTCTGGATGGAACTGAGCCATCCAACTGCAACACACCTGGATGCATAGTTGGATACCCATCATCCCCTCTACAGCACACAACCTGCCCCCATTCCTGAATGTCTACCAAATCCAGCAATACTCGGGCTACTAGCTTGGCGCAGCCATATCTACACATAATGACCACTACTCATATGTAGTAGGCAGTGTCACCCTAGGCAGTGTCAGGATTGCAAACTATGTATCTCTTGCATGTAAAATCCTATCACATATTTTCTTAAGTCCAAAAAAATCGAAGGTCGTTTGCTTGTTCAATTTTTGGATATCCCTCATGGGATAAGTATCCTGTGTAAACATAAGACTTGGTATCACGACATGATGTCCAGTCCTGTAGACATCTGGACACAAGTTGTATGTGCAGTAGTGGTTCATGAGAATGCTCAGCCTCCTGCCAGTCATGCAGAACCTACTAACCGGTATCAAACACCTGCCCATGATGCACGTCTCCCCACATGAATTATCGAGAAAATATACTGTACACAGTCGCATAGTGGCACTTGGAAATAGGGTGATTAAGGCACTGATGTAAGCAGGGTACCTCCTGTCCCACTTTGTGAGGGCCAGTCCATGTTTGGGTAGGTGTGTCCTGACCAAGAATGATACAATGGCAAATGTCCTGTGATTGTAGGAAATAACTATATACCATATTTCATGTAACAGTTGCCTAAAACAGTTATTTCTGGATGCAAAATATGTAAATTGTACAAGAAACAGAATAAGCAACTAAAGTGCTACAGGAATAGGATCTCATCTAGGAAAATAATTAATGTTCTAAACCCTGTACTGACCGTGGGTATGTGTTGGCCTAAACAATCTGGTGTGTCCAGAATATATCCCATCCTGGACATATGAAAATGTGGCAACCCTACCAATGGTCAGAGCATTCGCACAATAACTGACCAGCCTCTTAATCACTCATAAAACCAGTGACCTTTGGAGGAAAGGTGTTGAATGACACTTGAATGAATAATGACAATAATTAAGAGTAACAGATGTTTTTAACTTCAGAAAATAAGTATTAATACATATGCTCTGAATCTGTCAACACATTTCAAGTTAATAGTACTAATATTGTAGAAGTGTCTGTGATTGTCCCTGATTTGTCATTGCCTTGTCCCAGTTGAAATTAGTCCCTGAGTGTTTGAGAGGTCCGTACACATATGTACACCAACCAACTGTCATATTTGTTGACAGTACTATTGAATACCTGTAGTGAAGTCATAAGTGATGGCCAGAATAATATCCTTCGGATATAGGGAGGTAAAGGCAGTGGGGATGCGCTGTGTACATTCAACTGTATGGGAAATGTAAATAGGTATGTAGGTGTATGTACAGACAGATATATATATATATATATATATATATATATATATATATATATATATATATATATATATATATATATATGAATGAATGAACATGGTCACAATAAAGCATTCGTAATGAATGTGAAGGGAAACACCAGTGGAAACACCCCCCACCCTGTATTATGTAGTGGAACTACCCCCCACCCTATATTATGTAGTGCCAACATAATAATCTGGTCAGAGGTGCCCAAACCCCTGCGTCTGTAAACACAAGTAGAATGTTAAAATTGGGACCAACTCTGTCCATGTGCTACGTCTGACATTTCAACAGGTACAGGGCAGTTCTGGTCACCAGTCGGACAAGCCTAAACCCAGATCACCACATGAACACCCTGACAATCAAACACATGTATGTGCCAGGACTATAAGCCTTGGAGTGAGTAAACATGCAGCATGGGTCCAGAGCAGTAGGGAATAGGGAATGTTGCATGTGTAATACTGCTATTTTTCCAGCAGGAGAATGGATGCCTGCTGTGTAAGTGAAGCGGTGAGGCGTATGTTAGGGTAGCTATGAACCATGGGTATACATATAAATGAAGCAGAACACCAATAGTGTAGTGGTTAGAGCATCCGCCTAACGTAAAGGCATTCCCGGTTCAAGTACGACTATAGCACATATCATTTTCTTGTGTAATGAATGCCTCTGTGCTGTAAAGCCAACATTTAAACATGTAAAGGTGAATGTGTGTTTTGCATGGGGCCATTAACCGGATTCCTTCAATCAAAGTGGTACTGTCATAATGAATAAGGCACACGTAAGCACAAAGAAGTGGCAATAAACATATGTAACTCACAATAAGGATATGCAAGTGCGCCTGCGTGGGTGTAAGCAGCTCCCAGCATAGCAAATGTATGTTGTTATGTACAGATGTAACTTATATACATATATATATATATATATATATATAGTACTTACGTATTATCGCAACCAGATTTTAGTGGTTGCAAAAGTCACATGCTGCAATGAAAATCAGTGCGGGAAACACCGTAAGGTGCTATTTTCGTCCTTACTGATGAAAAACCAGTTTGGCTTACATTCATATTCAGGAAATGAAACAATCATGCAAGTCTTCTTCCTGTTTTGCGTGCATTACACATGCATGCTTCAATTGGCAGGACTGCTGTCTTACTGAGGAAAAGAGTAGTTTAACTGGGAGGAAGCAATGCTGAGAAGAAAAACATAGACAACTGTTATTCTAATCCCTTAGAACTGCCCAATAACTTTACATTACAAATTGTTCCTGTTCCTAAAAGTAATGTAAAGGTTTTGGGCAGTTATAAGGATTTAGAATAACATTTTGAATAGTAATCAGGTCTGCCCTATCGTTACTCATAGTTGGCATTTCTTCTGGACAAGGATATCAGTAATTGCCTGTTCATCTTCACTGCTGTTTGGGGAAACAATTTAGTTCGAGTTTTCATGCAGCCACTTCCCCCAACAATCAAAATCCTGCAGTGGGTGCATATACAGTGGTGAGAGAAACAGCATCTGAAATTGTATTAAATTCACCATCCAAACTGTGATATTAGACACTCGTATGAACTCATATTAGACACACTTAAGAACCCAACCAACAGGACGATATCAGCCATTATAACTCAAGCGTGCATCTGCAATGCACGCAAGACAGGGAGAGGCTTTCTCATATTATCCCCGTTCCTAAAAGTAATTGATTTGTGGATGTATGCGCATATCTCTCTGGTTGCGATAATATGTAAGTACCAGATATATATATATATATATATATATATATATATATATATATATATATATATAAATATATATGTGATTGTAGATATAAACATGTACATAACTAGGTTACATTACAGCACAGAACAAAAACAGACTGGGCATATGTTACTGGGAGGTCCAATAAACAAACGTTTACCTCCCACATCACCCAGCTAGGCCAGTCAGACATACAGACACGCAATAAAGGTAAATACACCGCTGCTTTCCAAACCACTGGCAGGAAAGTACCAGTGGGAGAGATCTGCAAGGTCTACACTTTAAACATGGATAACGGGGTCCCTTGTGAGACACCAAAAATTTGCCATACAGGCGAACCAGTTATAATCGACGTGAGCAGGATGTAGCTGTACACGGAACAGTAGGTTGTGCAAGTGTAATAACACATGGGTTGACAAAACGTACGACATGTGTCCCGAGACGGGGAGAGTGGTCAGTGTGTAGGGGTGTGTTCATACCCCAGCTGTGCTCACAATAAGTATTTGTTATGAGTGCTGTAGAGGGGTGTCAGGTAGGTGAATCATGGGTATGCAATAATGGGTCAAAGTGTGCAGGTGTTGGTTGGCAGAGATGTATTAGGCCCGCCTAGTGGAAGTAATTAATATTCCTATGTGGGCACTGCTGACGCTCATACCTCCCAAACCTGAAGAGCATATCTACTGGATAGTCCGTAACCATTGGAGGAACACATAGGGACTATATCAGTGCCTTGTACCTGATTATCATGGACGTCCGTGATTACGAATCAGAATCTAACACAGTCCTAACTAAACCCTTCCAGAACTACTGATATTAGGTGGACAGGTGGCGGAATACACGTAATGACTAATGACAACATGTATGAGTCATAAACAGCATGTACCTCGACAAATGTGAATGAACACATATGTCCTGTGACTGTCAATGTGTCAGGTTAATAGAACCAATCATCTAAATGTGTCCCTGAGGGTATTATGCAGTGTCCCTGATACAGTGTTCATTCTCCCCCATTCGTTTGTGAGGTCTGCAAGTGACGGAAAGCGCATATTCCGCCGACCACCTTAGGTAGATGATAGCATAATAGTTTGGGGTTACCACCTGTTCGCCTTTGTGAGGGACACTCCACTCTGGCCAGTTGTGTCCTGCAAAATGAATGTTATGGCACATGGCCTGTGATTTCTGGAAAAGAGTTCATATATTGTTTGTAGTGGTTGCATAAAATGATTTTGTTGTATCTGAAACACCTAGATGTTATAGAAAACAGTATTAGCAACTATAATGCTACAAGAATAACCTTAACTAATGCAAACCGGTGAAGTAGTCAATTTTCTACTGGCAGTGGGTATGTGTTGCCTTGCCAAATCTGACATCTCTACATATAGGTCCTATAGGGCTGCCACCTTTCCAAATGGCCAAAGTGGGACCTGCTCTGTAGAAATGTCAGACGTACCAGGTCAGAACATACCTACAGCCATGCATAGTACAGAAATATACATATTAGCACAAATCAAAGCTTAGCCTAGCAGCAGTCAAGTTGCTTATGCTACTTCACATAACATATCGAAGTGTCATTTATATAATAACCGTTACATGCAACTATTAGACAACCGTAGAATATAATATTGTCCTCTAATCAGGACATTTGCTATGGCTAGATTATTCTCACATGACACATATGCCTAATGAAGGACTGTCCCATGCAAAGTTCGAAAGGTGTTACTCCTAAAGTCTCACTTCAGCCAATTTAAAAGGTGGAAAACCTACAATAGGTTTGCGGTAGCATGACCCAACAGAAAGATGTGTTTCCCAAAACACATTTACATGTCTGCATTGCAGAGTATTGGTTCCCATGTATCAGCCAGATGGGAGCAGATTGTATAATGAACATGCATAAAATATGATTATGTCACTGGACAGGCTGCCGATTCCGTACAGTCGAACACCTACCGTCGCATAATGGTCAGCCATACCCGATACTGTAATCATGTAGTCCGATGTAATAGGCATCACAAGGAATCGCGCCCACCCAGCGTGAGTGACAAATATAAGCACCAATGTCGGTGAATGTGCAAGTGAGGGAGCGAGCGGGTATAACCGTGTTTGTCTACCAGTATGCGAGTATTGCACTGTTAAAGAAATGTGGAGTCTAAACAAGTATAAGGAGCTGTAACCAGAGGTCAGCAGTGCTTAACACCATGCAAACCCACGCACAACCACTCCCAAATGCTGCAATGTGCCTTACCCACTCCGTATCCAAAGGCCTTGTTCTGACCACAAACAAAGAACCATCCTTTGCAAGTGTTGGTAGCAACACCCTGTGCACACAGCTGATCTGAATTACCAATACACCATGGCATATATAGAGACAATAGACAGTACCACACACATACCATACAGCACAGTCATCCAACAGTATAGCAATGCACTGGCAGATATGTCCGGACCACTGGTGTTTGCAGACCTGGCCGTCTTATGTTTAAGTGTGTGAGCATGCCCAGTATGACTGTTACGCATGTTGCCGACTGACATTACCGTCATACCTTCATGTTTTTGAGCATGCCCAGTATGGTCAACTGGATCGCATGTGTCACATGTCCAGGTAGTCAGTACTGTGGTGCCGACCCCTGCGTTGTACACCGACAGGTGGCATGCTGTGTCTGCAGGGTAGCCAACAGTCATGTGGCATTGACTGTTGCTACATTTCTGCACAATGTGGGGGAACATCCATCTATATCCACATTCCTACACAGCACCGGGGGTGGCGCACATGACTTTCACATGTGTATGTTGGAAGGGGGGCACAGCTGACAGTTGTATGCTTTTGCTACTACTGTACTGGTATGACAGGTACTCCATTTCAGTGTGTGGACCTACCTAATGTGCTGGCTAGAGGCATACCAGTGTACTTCAGATCCTAGCTTTAATTACCAGCATAGTGGTTTCAGATGTCCTAGCCTTCACAACCTACATCCAACTGCCTGGCCTGCTGTAGTCTGTGTGTGTGTCTGAGGAGGTTGGGGTGATCCATTGGACATATCCAGAGGCCATTGTATAGCATTTGTCTGTATTGGTCTACACCTGTCCAGCTGTTTGAGACTTGTGTGGGCTGTATGGACACACATGATGTTCAACCCATAACCTGTAGTGGGTTAGGACACTCTGTGTACTATTGGCTACTATTTGTGACCCCGGTATGTGCTACAGATGTCATGGTGCCACTATGGACATGTACTGTCTGCTGCCCTAACATTCGGCCACCAAATTCCCTTGTATGCTCACATCCATACTATAGCTGCAGGTAAAAACACATTCTAATACAACCGCCAATTGGTAGGTTGATTGACTTACCTTGAGGGTGTGCCAGACCTGAGGATGGTGCTGGAGGGCTGCCTATGTCGGATGCACACAGTGCACTTCCTATACATGGCTGAGCACAGGTAGTGTCATGTTTGGTATCCCTTTTACTGTCTGTCCGAGTCAGAGAGGGTGAAATTCCCTGACTACCTATTGTGTTGGTGCATATGCCATGCGTTGCCTCTTTGCCAAGGGCAGGTCATACTGTTCATGCCTCCTTTCGCCTACTGGGTCCAGCTCAGGTAGTTCCTCCTCTGAGTCACACTGTGCCTGTACAGGCCTTGGCATTGGTGGGGGGCTGTGTGGCCCTGCCCCATGTTGTTCCTGCTGCAACTGTTTCTGCAGGATCATATTGTGTAGCATAGCACATACCATAACAATCTGGGTGCATGTAGCTGGTGAATACTGCAAGGCTCCACCAGATGTGTCCAGACACCAGAACCGTGACCTGAGCATCCCAAACACATGCTCAATTATATGTCTTGCCTGTGTGTGTGCCTCATTATGGTGTAGTTGTTCAGGTGTGTGTGCATTGCTGATGGGTGTCATCAGCCACGACTCCAGTGGTTAGCCAGCATCCCCCACTAGGTGACTGTAGGGGATGTCCATATTGGCAAAGGTGTGGTACAGCTGTGTCAGATGCCATATATCAGAATCGTCATAGCTTTCAGGGCAGCCAGCACACACATTCAGTATAATGCCCTGGCCATCGCATACGACCTAGCTGTTAATGGAGGGTATGCCACTGCGGTTAATGTAGGCCCTACCCCGCTCACCGGGTGATGCTTTGATGCATATGTGCATGCAGGCTATAGCACCCAGTACCCCAGGGTAGTTTGCCATTTGGTGGAAGAGATGCATATTGCTGGTCAACACCTGACATGTGTTGAGGACATGTACGTGCTCACTGGCATGTGGTGACATGGCATCTAGGAACTGGTGCAATACTCTGGATGCAGATGCCTGTGAGATCCCCATGATATACCCAGTTGTGCTTTGGGAGGACCTGTGGCTAGTATACCTAGGCCTACACATACCTTGGTATCCACTGGGATGGGTTTCCCTTGGCCTGCTCGATGTGTCAGGTGTGGCCGGCACAGCTCAACAAGCTGCTATATGAGGTCTCTGTTCACCCCATAGTGCTCCACTATCTCCAGCTCATGTAGCCTCTGGTAGGTTACCCTGGGTCTGTAAAGTCTTCTCTGTCTCCTCACTAAGGGTTGTTTGGCAGCATTCACATCCTCACCACCCTCAGCCTCCTGCACATGTTGGTCTATGTTGCCTGCTGCAGCCCTTCTCATTTGGTTGGATTGTGTCGAGAAATGTCCCTGCATGTATACACCGGTGGTGTATAGTGTGGAAGAAACCTGTGTGTATGGTGCTTGGTCACTTTACCGTAGTGTTCTTGGCCGGGCTGGGCATGTAATTTGCTGATTGTGCTAATTATCACCTGTTTGCACAGCTTGTTCTCCTTGACTACTCCACTACTGTTGTTGTCCCTTACAATTTCACTAGGCAGGTATAGACACACCCCTAGATTAGGCATGCTAAGGCAGGAGCAATCCAGAGGCACAGTGCTCCAATGTACGTACAGTATGCCTGACACCCCCCCCATGCTTTCACCTATATTCGAGTCCTGCACTCGGCTATCTATACACATACACTCTTGGGATCTGCATCACACCATGGAGATAAACGGGATTCACTATTTTCAACTTCATTTGCATAGTATTGTCTTCTAATGCATAGTTATATGACCCATACTGATCCTCCAAAATAATAACCACTACTTACTGTCGCTCAGATCCACACACAACTGGTTAAAGGTGCCTTACTATCACTGTATTCGATGTCCCTTGTTCTTCCCAGCAACAAAATAAGCGGTCTCTACACGACTAGAACCCAGGACCCTGCACACCACAGATGATGTGCTTTACCACTAAGCCATGGCAGATATACATGCATCTGAGGTGATCGCGTACAGATCATCCAGCACAGACATTCAATAGTATACGACATGTATTCCATCATGTAGATTTATGTGTGCTAATGTCCACACACACACACACACATATATATATATATATATATATATATATATATATATATATACATACATACATACACACACACACACACACACACATATACATATACACACACATACGTAGATATAGAATTTATATAACAACAGCCGACCACATGACACCAAACCATTAGACAAGAATGATAAGGAAACCACATGTACCACCTGCATTATGTAGTGGTGTTACTATCAAGACAAGTGTGTTTTGTTGCATCACACGGGTCAGACTGTATTAAGGGTAAGAGTAGGGATGCTGACATTTACTCATGAGACCTATTGGTGAATGTATGTGTATGTCTTGCCAACCCAGTCTCTTGGGCGATTATGACATTTGTGGACACTATATATGAAAACAACAAAACACACTCAACACATCCTGGAAGTAGCCACTCACAGATATCAACACATAGGATATGACTGCCACCACACACCTGTCATGCCTTGGAATAGAACACCTACCTGTCTCTTCTATCACACTAAAGCATTACGTAGTTACGTAACGTGCTACAAAAATTACTGGATCACAGAACTCTCAGAGGCATACTTCTAGGTGGGTGACATCATCAGCAATGGAAAAGATGGCGATAGGGATTGTATGGAGAGTGAGCAGTCTAAAAGCATTACTCTGTCCCCCAGCAGCTGGAAACACACACACACTTGGCAGAGTTGGGATTAGAACATAGACCTAACTACCTTATCACACTACAGCATTACGCAGTTACAGAACACGCTACCAACAGTACTGGATTATAGCACTTCCAGAGGCATACTTCTAGGTGGGTGATATCATAAGTAATGGAAAAGACACCGATAGGGATTGTATGGAGAGTGAGCAGTCTAAAAGCATGACTGCGTACCCAGGCAGCTGGCAACACACACACACACACTTGGCAGGGCTGGGATTAGAACATACACCTAACTACCTTATCACACTGCAGCATTATGTAGTTACAGAACTCACTACCGAGATTACTGGATCACTGCACTCCCAGAGGCATACTTCTAGGTGGGTGACATCATCAGCAATGGAAAAGACGCCAATAGGGATTGTATGGAGAGTGAGCAGTCTAAAAGTATTACCAGACAGCTGGAAACACACACACACTTGGCAGGGCTTGGATTAGAACACAGACCTAACTACCTTATCACACTACAGCATTATGCAGTTACAGAATGTGCTACCGAGATTATTGGATCATAGCACTCCCAGAGGCATACTTCTAGGTGGGTGACATCATCAGCAATGGAAAAGATGCCGATAGGGATTGTATGGAGAGTGAGCAGTCTAAAAGCATTACTCTGTCCCCAGGAAGCTGGAAACACACACTTGGCAGGGATGGGATGAGAACATACACCTAACTACCTTATTACACTACAGCATTATGCAGTTACAGAACGTGCTACCAAAATTACTGTATCACCACTCTCCCAGAGGCATACTTCTAGGTGGGTGACATCATCAACAATGGAAAAGACGCCATTAGGGAATGTATGGAGAGTGAGCAGTCTAAAAGCATTACTCTGTCCCCAAGCAGCTGGAAACGCACACACTTGGCAGGGCAGGGATGAGAACATAGACCTAACTACCTTATCACACTACAGCATTACTCAGTTACAGAACACACTACCAAGATTACTGGCTCACAGTACTCCCAGAGGCATACTTCTAGGTGGGTGACATCATCAACAATGGAACAGATGCTGATAGGGATTGTATGGAGTGTGAGCAGTCTAAAAGCATATTACTGACCCAAGGCAGACAGAGACAAACACATGCCAGTGGTGTGAGCAGGACAACTGCCTATCTATGGACCACTATTACAACACTACATAGATACGAGACGCGTCACAGACACTACACCTTTCAAGACAGTCAATATGACCTTCTAGGAATGTGGACATTGACATGGATGCTGGCAGTTACGGTGTACATACCTGTGAACCAGTGTGTTCAATGTAGGAATCCATCCTGAAGTGGGGTATGGCCATCTGTTGCCTGGATGACCACTATCGCTATACAGGATTACAATGGTCATGCCCGTACACATAGAGGCACATAACCGACACAAGGTGTCACTGGTCATGCTCACACACTTAGTAGCACACGTCCATTTGGAATGCACTATGTGTCCATCTACACAACAGCGTACTGGGCATGCTCACACATGTAATAGCGAAGGGCTGTCGTCATTGTTAGCATGAATGCTGCACTACATATATCTGACACCGGTCTTCTACACAACGTCTGCTGCTGTCCATCACCTTAACTGTACCAACCCGTGGTGATGTCCTGCCAGGAGTGGCTACTTCGACCATATAGTACCATTCATAGATGAATGTCCTGAGATCAGGTAAACACCCTGACACCTAGAGGACAACTGCATTGTATGTGTTTGCTGAACAGTGCTAGATGTGTAGCGTTTGTAATCACAGCTGCCAATCTAGATCCAACAATAGGGAATACTGACATCTGTGCAGTGAGGAACATCTGTCATAAGGCTCAGTTGTGCACAATAGCACTACCACCGTAAACCTCAGATACAGACATGTGGGCCATAACACCGTTACGGACGGCTCCAGGTGGAAGTGTCCCCACGTACATGAAGGCCACTCACATGTACTGACCAGTACACTCTCAAAAGCCATCACAGATGTGTCAGGTGCAGATTACAGTGTCAAAAGCCGCATTCTAGGATGTAGCCCTCAGACATCACCATGTCCTTGGACCAGCAACACACATCCATACATTAGTACAACACCATGCTACTCATGACCAGTGGACTGTACCTAGCTCTACAGCAACTGTGCAGACTACCCATGTACTGACAGGGTTCCATCATGTGTTATGCAATGCAATGATACCACTGTTCATAACCAGGTTAGCTGTACACATAACAGGGGCCCTGGGTCGTATACAGCTGTAACAGATAACTGTTGCTGTACACCAGTAAACACACTCATGTTTGGATATGACATACATGTACCTGCCGTGGATATGTACATGCCCCACACACACACAACACATATGTACATAGCATAGCTTTTGCTGTCCATCGCACAGACTAGTGGCTACAGCAATTACACGCATGCACATGGAAGGTAGGTCCATGGCTGTTGAATGCTAACAGTACATAAGGTGGGATAGCAATGTTGACTGAGTTAACATTCCCTCGGTACTGGTTACCCATGACCACCATCATATCATACAACAGTCCATGTGTCATATATGTCATCACACATGTCCACCAATTGCAATGCATACAAACATGGCTAAATGACAGGAATGTAGGACCTACACACATGTACATGTAGTGGTGTGCATTCAGCTACCATGCGTGTGCAGTAGCTGATGTTTGCAGTTCATCTGTATCTTACTACAACATGCAGTTGCAATGCAGCCCCATCATTGACACCTGTATATGGTGACATACTGACAGTATGGTAAGATGTACATCAGGTATGGATGGATGTGTGTACATAAAGTGGTGGGCCAACTTTGCAGATGGATGTTTGCTGAAGACAGCTCACAGGTGTGTCACAAGCCACCCTACCATAACATGTGCAAACACTAAACTATGTTTCTGTTAATTGAAGGTGAAGACATACAACCTACACAGCGGTCAGGGTGTCACTGACTGTAAATCACTTGACACCTGTAACACTTAAGTCCTCCCATGTGCATATAGCAGCACAATTGCTGAAGGTAGCATCGGTGCACATTGTAATGCAGGCAATACTGCTGCATGTCTGTCATACATATCATAAGATAGCAGGTGTTTAATTCACAGTACTGCCATGTGTGTTTGCTTGTGTGTCCATATATGCCACGTAGGGTGGGGAATACATCCCAATTGTTACACACCCCTGTACACTGCTGTAGAGATCTGTACATACTGCAGTGTAGAAAGCAAGATATAGGCAGGAGTGGTGTGTGTATCACACACATGTTAGCTATCTGTATGTGCATGACATAGGTGAATTCAATTGTGGACTCCACAGTGTGTGTGTGTGTATGTATGTATGGCTGTCTGATCCATGGAGTGAGGATATATGCTACCATAGTGAACAGATAGGACCCCTAACCCCTCCAGGTGATGCAATCTACTACAATGTTGATGCCGTCAGTCTTAGGCATTACTGTCTACCTGTACATGTTCATTCTCTGTGTCACATCATGTGGGTGCACAGTACTGTATTGGTGATTACCACATAGGCAGGGGTCCTTACCTCAACACTATCAAGTGTGTGTGTGTGTTATAGTGTCATTGACCCTGTGAGTGTGGGCATGTTATTGTGTCTGAATACATGTGTGCGAATACCTGTGTGTGTGTGTGTGTGTGTGTGTGTGTGTGTGTGTGTGTGTATGTAGTTGTGTGTTCTCATCCTGTAATGTGAATATGTATTATTGCTAAAGAGTGAGGCCTCATGCTATCAACTGGCCTCTACCCTTGACATCAGCTACACCGTTGTGTAAACCCCCCGCACCATGTAACTGTACCTGTGATGTCACCCGTTATGGATGTCACGTCTCTAGCCACTGTAGCTTAATACACAGCTCACATGCTCCTGGATCAGTAGATGTGTAGACATCTTTGGAATGTCAGCTTTTCTAACAGTGAGGTTAAGGCTACGTATAGCATGCTAGTATTGCCATACATGCCTGTGAGTAGTCCACATTTACACATGTGAAACTGCATACACTGGTACTTAATGGCACATGCAATTAGACCTTAAGGAGGGAAGCAGGGCATCATTATCAACTTTCTGTTACTGTTGTTACCAAGACACATACTGTGAACATAAAACAATGCATTCTAAACCTGTACTACATGGTATGTCTGCTCCGTGTCAACAGTACAAAACAATTGTAATATACACTTATCTCCCTATTCTGTTTACCCTGTGTATCAGACCATATGAGCATGTCCCTGCACCGATGGTGTGGATGACAGGGATGCGGCACAGGCATCATCATATGCACAGGGTGATAATGTTTTCCAGGGGCCTAGGCTGCACCAGTGGATGACATAATGTGTGTGGGTTAGGGCCTGTAATCTAACTGGCCATGTGTGGTTGTTATGCATGTGAGTGTTGCGGTGCCCTACAGATGTTTCTGGTGTGTGCGTGTATGTGTGCACACAATTCTGCCATGTGTCCGGCCTTCACAGGGGTATTATTGACAGCTCCAGATTGTACAGACCAGGATTTACAGCTCACTGTGTCTGGCAATGGCCACGTGACCTGTGCCTGCCAGAGGTTGCACGGGCACTACCAGGCAGAGGTACAGATTGGGTACTGTCCGATGACACGTCCACTGGAACCGTGTCCCAACTGGGACCATCCAGGGCCACGTCCACATGGCCTGCTGTGTCCTGGTGTGGACAGCACAACACCAGCTGCACTGCTGCTGCTACCAACACTATGGGAGCGGGCATGTGAGGTAGCTCATTCACGTAGACCTGCACCAGGTGGTGCAGCTGGCCTACGTCTATGTGCCCTGCACCGCACTCCTACCAGATGTTTCAGCACAGACCACTCACACTCGCGGATTGTCATGCCACGGTCAAGGATTCCAACCATGTCACCCAATCGTCTGTCCAAAACTTCAGCAATCTGCTGTTGAGCATTTGCCAGTGCCTGGATGTTGTCATTTAAAGAATGGATAGCAGCCCTCTGAAGCCTCTGCCCTTCTCTGTTCTGAAACATGTGTCTGGTGACATCAGCTGCTGTGCTCTGTCCTGCAGGTGCATGTCTGCCAGAGGTCCTCCTACCAGAGGCACTGGCCACATGCCTGTGTGGCACATCTGCAGTCATTTGACTGACACCATGGTGTGAAGACACGCCTTCCGTAGCCACCAGACGTTCCTGTTCCAAGCTAACACACGCTACCTGTCATTCCTCTATGGCCACTGGTGATGGGGTATGAGTTGGCATGAGAACTGCATGTGGGGAAGAGGGGGACATAGGTGGAATGGCAACCAATGGCACAGATTCAGCCCCTCACAACCCTGCCTGTACCTCAAGCATATGTTATCATCACTGCTAGAGTCTGTGGGGACACTAACATCAGATGGACTGCAGGAAGGTAACGCACCTACATCACCTGTAAAGGCAAACAAAGACTCTACATTACAATAGAGACACACACACAGATGCACACACACACACACACACACACACACAGACGCACAGACACACAGACGCGCACACACACAGATGCACAGACACTCACACACAGACACACACACACACACACAGGCACACACACACAGACACACACACAGACAGACACAGACACACACACACAGACACACAGACACACACACACCATGCATGTGATTTGACAGAAGGCATGCAACATGCATGTGATACAGCAGACGGCATGTAGCTCAGACATTAATAGTGGTAGTTATCATACATCCCTGGGTTGCACACAACAGCAAGCATGTGCCATAGCAGAAGCCATGCATTTCACACAATCATGGTAGTAAGCATGCATCCCTGTGATACACCATGTGGACCAGCACAGGTTAACAGTACATATGGCTGATGTGAGGCATATGACCTTGACATTAACATGTAGTATGACATGTAATTTGCTGATGTGTGCATTGACATGCATACATGTTTGACACAATGGTGTCCTGACACATGTACAGCAGTGTAATGGTGTCACATTGCAGTGTTGTCTGTACGCCCTACAGATAGAATGCACTTTTAGCAGATGTGCATGACCATTGAAGGGTATTATGAGGCGTCTATATTGCTATACAGTGTGAAGTACAGACACAGTGCCATTGCATGGAATCATGAGGTGTCTCTATTGCTATACAGTGTGGAATACACACACAGTGCATAGCCATGACTGTGTGCATACACAATACATTAATACTGTGGATTGTGACCCACGTCGCTGAGGTGTATACACACTAAACCATGATGTGTCATGTGTGACAGGTCACCGAAAGACATATGGATGACACCCCTGCACAACTGCTAACATTTCTTAGCTGCCTGGCAACCGTGTCCACACATGGCAGACTTGTCAATACACCATGTCCTACATGACATTTATGTACCACACACATGAGGTGCATGGCTGACAGTGATGTCCAACAGCAGCAAGGGAAATGTACGGTATCTGCGGCCTGATGTGGTGTCTGTGTATGTATGTGGATGCTGTACAGGTGGCTACTATCATGCTGTGACACAGTCATGATGTTCAACACATCTTATGTGGTTGAATTAAGTGACACCTCCACAAGCTGTGCACAGGCTTTTAGGATGTCCAATGTTCCACATCTACTATATAACCATTCAACAAAGGCTATAGTTCGACCATGTGTAGGCAATGTACAACAGGGTGTACACACATACACATCACATCTACTGTGTGTTGCTACCTGTCTCTGGCCATCCTCCATGGCCATGTGTGAACATGTGTTGGCCAAATGTTTGTGATGGCCATCTATCTCACATGTCTGTGTTGTCCCATATGACATACACCCATAGATGTCAGATACTCCACTATCCACAGGGTTATGCAGTCAAAGGGTTGTATGTTTGGTATGTGGGATATGTTTTATGAGATAGTGAGACAATGTTGCAGCCGGACCACTACATGTCATGGACATGTCAGATGGCACATCACAATGTGTGCACTCATTGCAGGGGCATATTCCACAATGGTGAATGCTGTGGGCTGCCCATACTCCAGCTCACTGTATAGTACTGTTTGCGTACCCCACATGTGTTGTTCTGATGTATAGTACATATTCCTACATTGAACAACACCTCCACCGTTGTATGCACAGCTGTCCACACATCTAGCAATGACAGTTTCTGTGGTTTCATGTCGGTGTTTCATTTAGTTTGTATGTATTGCACATGGTTAGCCAGTGTGATTGATTAAAGATGCGACCTGTATATCATGACTGGACCATACATTATGTGTACATGTGTTAACTGGCCACATGGCGAATAGATCTGTGCATTAACATGCCTGATACTGATAACTGTCTCACCTGCAATGGTCTGCTGTCTCTGCGGCACACCAGAGATACCTATATAGGGGTGACACAGCATTATGATCATTATCCATGACTGTATGACAGCTACAGGGTGCAATGTGCATGTTAATACATTCGCCAGTACAATAGGATATACTATGGAGTATGCACATGTGCGCATACACAGGGTGGCATACTATAGTATGCGGCATGTGTGTAAACATACCTTGCATATGATGTTACATTACATATTGTACGGTGACACATGTAATTAAATGGGATCTAACAGTTATATGTGCAGTAGTGACTTACCAGGCAACTCCACACTCGGTGGTTGGGAGACTCCCACCTCCGCGATGGCAGCTAAAGTTTGTGGATGTTGTTCTGATGACGTCCCCAGGCTGACCAGTAGCTCCTCGGTAGGTGTGAGTGGTGGCTGGGTTGGTGGCCCACCACCTGTTGTACCTTGTTCCCTGGTGATTGCATTCGCACTCTGTTTTGCATGTCTGATCAGGTCTGTGCAGTGTCTGCGTACCTGCTGGTAGGTGCGGTTATGGCCACTCACATCATTAACCCTCCTGCGAAGTTCCTGCCACAGGTCATCACGCTGCTGGGCATGCTGTGGCACATATCTCAACAATACCTCATAGTTATCTCGGAGGTAAGGTATGAGGGCCTCATCCTTCAAGCGGTTATATGCTGGCAGTCTTGGTCGAGGCATATCTGGAAGACATAATGATGGAGACAGGTCACAGTATCTCAGAGATGCATAGAGATACAGCTGCACATACATGTGTATTACATTTAGTACATATGAACAGTTGCTTTTACAAATCTTCATGACACTGACACCACTGACATGTTTGTGTCACACACATGTAACACCCAATGGGGATTGGATATTATCACCATATATGTGTGTCACCTCATTACATTGCTCATACTCCATGCTGTCTTGATGTGGGCATGTCTGTTTGCCTGTACTGGTGTTGTTACCTATCAGCACATGCCTGGATGTGTCCACATTAGTGCTGTTGACCTTTATGCTGTGTATATGTCACATATCAACCCATACACTGCCTTAACGGACATGACCTGTGACAATGCAGACATGTGCATGGAAACCTTTACATGCATCTGTTTTGCCATATACATCTACATGGCACTGTACAGCAGTTTAACATCCTGCCATGTATCGCCTGTGTTGCACATGTGATACACATGGGGCAATGGCTAGCTGGATGGTATTTGCAGGGATGGTTATCAACTATAGCATGTACGGCCAAGATCATGTAGTAGTGTGTATGCCCTGGGCCATGTATGAGCATAGGATGTAAGGTTTTCTAGCTGTATCCAACAGCCATGTTCCCACCGCCAGGTGAATCAGTGCCACATAACTGATCCAGACAGTTAATGATACATCTACCATATGGTCATCACATCATGTCTGACAGAGATGAAATGTGCATCTTTGCTGGACAGGGTTGCATAGTATGGCAGGAGTATGTAACATGTATGGCACAGGGATCTGTCCAGCATGTGGCAATCCTTGTACTAGGAAAGTGGCTGTCCATGACATATGTATTTCAGATCAGGATATGTACGTGAGCATGTCAAACATCACAGTGTTGGACATGTCTTTATGCAGGGTAGGCAGCATGCTGCATAGAGGAGATGAGGATTGTGAAGGCTGGTGTCGCCCATCCAAGCATGGCCAATACCCCTTAAAGGTGATATGTGATCCGATATTGGTCACTTGAGTGATGAGTATGGCTGTACAATGATCTCCATGCTCATGGATGGCACCCTGTCATGACTAGGGTTGCCTCTTATGACTACCTAATAGGCCTGGTGACGTCACTAGCTCAAGGAGGTAAACTGCACAGCACCATTCCTTACACACAGTGTCCATTATGTTGACCGCTGCCTAGGTGGTAGTTCATGGGTACAGGGTTATTAACCTAGTGGTGACAATGCAATATGCAGCTGTCAGATTGAGCACATATGTCACGCACCTCACCCACAAAGCCCACTCTGTATGTTGTCCACAACACTGAGTCAGCTATTGCTCCTAGGTCATGGCCATTCACATACATACATATGCAGATGCCTCCCATTTGTCTGTGTGGTATGGGCTACAATGAGGGGGGAGTACAAAACATTAACCCTATTTTACTGTGGCTGCCACTGGTGTGATATGCACATGTCACTCAGACACCTTTTCTAGTGTTGGTTCTGTCAACAGGCCACTGGCAAAACACTCCTGTGACATACAAAGGTACATCTAGTATACTGAGTGTAGGTGGAATACAGTATGGGTGATGATGTCCTATGACTTGTCACAGGTATGATATGCAGTGTGAAATCATCCGTACTGTAATCTACATCTGTACTGCTAACAACATATACGTTGATTAAGGTTCATGAACTTTCAGACCATACTCAGCAGGGTAATAGTGCAGTGCCTCCCATTATGAGTGGTGTCTCCACTTTGTGGGTTGTGATAACTGTTGATGTGCACCATTCAGTGTTTTCACAGACTGACATGAACCTATGTTTTACATGATGTGTATGTGTAGAGCAAACTGTTTTGCCATATGTGTATGATACAACCAGGGATATAGACAGGTCACATGCAGCCTGAGTGCACCTTTTACCATCATAGTTATGGTTACAGGGGCTCTGTAGTGTTCATGGATATGTGACTGTGTACCTGTTGGGGGGGCAGGGAGTTTATGTTATCCGACACCTTATCTGTATTGCTTATTCATGCTCAGCACTTGTTCAGAACATGTAAGCACTTCATGAGCTACTAATTACTATAGCACTCGATCCTGCTCATTTCCTACAGGTAAACACTGTTTGTGCTTACATTTCCAGCTTGTTTAGAGTAAAACAGCTCTTGTACACACTTGCCTCACATATCTAGTAAGAAATAGTTGAATATTCAGGCATGTCCAAGTGTCAATTTCCAGTGTTATCGCCTGTCTATATGATGAATATGGGCATCATGAGGCAATATAGCAATTGTCTCATGTACACAGTCAATGCTCACCTCCTAACATACGACACTACAACCTGTGGGAGATGCACATATGTAGCCATGCTGGAGGTAATGCTCTGTCCAACCCAGACTGAACCTGACAATCATGTGGGGATGTTAAACGTTTGCACCACACCACACTCATCACATAGTCTCACTAGATCTCCACCACCACAGGTCACACATAGTAAGACTACAACATTTGTGGAGCCTCTCAATACTACTTTGTGTAGGCAACAGAGGACTCCGAAGCAGAAACGCAGGCAGCCCCCATCACCAAACACAACACCAATTACTTATAGCCCACAGACTCATGTGTGCCCATCAACTACAGCCAATAGGGTGATATAACATACCCAACACACTAGTCATAGATGACTTTGTAGGCGGTCACACTGATGTCTCACTCAGCAGGCTACACAAGGTGATAGTCACTTTCATCTGGCTGTCGGGTAACAGGATCCGCAACATAACCTATGCACTCTGGTCACTCCTCAACAGGTACAATATGACTGTCATTCTCCATGTTAGTGTGAATGCCCTGAGATGTAACTTCCTGGACTACATGTACAGAGACATGCAATAGATCTCCGATCTTGTAGCGCAAGCAGGTATCGCCCTAGCCCTGAGAAGCATTCTGCATTCGTCCAGACTGATAACGCAGTACAACTGAATTATTCACTTCAACAGTTGGGTATGCTTCTGGTGTCATTCCAAGGGTATCCAGTATCTGTCTGCTTTGAATGACATGGTCGACAGAACATGATGTTTTGGCACAGATTACCTGCACCTGTCGGCCCTAGGATTACGTCTAAGGCTCTTGCTGCTCCTATAGTGCCTGTTTTAGACACGGTTCAAATAACATATTCACCACCATAACAGGAACAGGCAAGCAAAACCTGAGGGTAATGTTACTCAATGCTTGACATCTTCATCTCAAACGCACTCACCCGAGGCACTCCTTGTAATGGATCACTTCGATATCTCTGCAGTGACTGGGACCTGCTTCTAGGCTCCTGAGAGCACCCCTGCATTAACAGGCTATTACACCTTTCAGTCCGGAACACCCACAACAGAGGTGTGTCCATATTTCACAAGGATGTACACACCTCCAGGCTGGTTGCTTAGCACAATGCATCAGAGGTAATCCAAGTGCAACTAACTGTGACCATAACTGCTATACAAATTGTAGCTTGCTACGGATTCCACACCATACCCCATGATTAACGGCCCTCACTTCTTAGTGTACTGGAAAGTAGGGTTCAAACAGGAACTCCTGATGTGAGACTGACACTACCTCACACTTAACTGGGATACCTACTCATGTACCAACACATTAGGCCAACGCTTTCTGGGATTCATAACCTCCATTCGGCTGGATCAACCTATCCACACCACCACCAGGGCCAACAATATCCTAGACCTGGACATTACCAACACGTGTGTCTGGTGTTCCACACCTGGGGTTATCCCCTCATTGGTCAGATCCGAACGTATGCTAATAACCCTTGTTATCCACATCCTGCCACCACACCCTTCATGGAAAACACAGTACAATATTTCTACAAAGCCAACTTCAGGCTTCTTACGACAGCAGTAGTAAACGTCATGACACCCGTACAGACGGACAATATAGTTACAAACACTGAATCATACACAACTGCACTTCATTAGCACTTACACGACTGCATGCATCATGCTATCCCTAACAGAGCCATGATGGTACCCATCAGATAACAGACGCCACTCTGGGGGTCCACTGCCATGGACATAATGTACAACAGAAGGAGAACACTGTTGTAAGGTAGAGTACAATCCCATGGGAGGGGTAGCTTCCTGGTCAGCCTCAGTAGAAATATGAGATCTCTTATCACATCCTCCAAAGCTAGCTACGTAAACATTACTGCGACTCATTCCAAGGACTACCACAAAGCGTTATGGAGGTATGTCACTACTCTCTATGGCAATACCCACATCTGCTCTGACATACAGCGGTTAGGCACGAACATTACAGAACCGACTGATATTGGCAACATCCTGGCAGATAGGTTCAGTGCTAACTTTACACCCATCTCACACCCTAAAGGGCCCAAATCTATACAGGAACAATGCAGAGTCCCTGCGGTCACAACTACGCAGTTCCAAGCTGCACTCTCTAAAGCCTGAAACACAGACTCCATGTGACCGTCCAACATCCCAAGCTGCGATTTACACAAACCTCAGAATGATATGGCTCCCCACTTGGGCACCAAATTCACTAATAGCCTTGTAGCAGGCATTGTGGCCCATGAATGGTGCACAGCAACAGTTATCACACTCCACAAAGGTGGCACCACAATGGACTAGAGGAACTATTTCCCTATATGCCTGACTAGATTGTTCTGCAAGGCTATGGAGCACATCATCATGGAAGTCATTCACAGGGACATTGGTGGCCTCCAAACCTTTGATACCACCCTGTTTGGATTTGTTAGGGCCAGACCATAACTCCTAAACCTGGTGGAGTCCTTTGAGACAGTTACCAAGGTAGTAGATGAGGGAAAGGAGGTCCACACAGCCTACCTTGTACTCTCATTGGCTTTCAACACCGTTCCCCATTCTGACATTGTCAACATACACATCCACATGGACATCAACCCCTACGTCACGAGATGTTATGCAAAGTGGCTCACAGACAGGACCCACACAGTGAGGGTAGCATACCCTAGTTCCTACTGTAAATCAGTTGCAATTGGCATACCCCAGTCCTCGGTCATAGGGCCCCTCATGTTCGGTATATGCTTCTCTAAGGTACAGGCTAGCACAGAAGGACTTACCCTGAATAGGTTTGCAGACGACTGCAAACTAGGGGCCATGATTGATTCACCAGCTGATACAGACCCCTTCCATAAGGGTGTCACTGTGACGGATACTTGGTGTCGATAACATGGCTTCACGCTGCATGCCACAAGGTGCATAGACATCCCCTTTGGATTACACCAATCACCCACTGACTATCACATAGGTGGTAGTCCCCTACATACATAAGACATTATAAGGGATCTTAGAACACAAGTAGATAGCACTCACTCCTTTGATAACCATATTGCCAAGGTGGCATGGATATCCTTCTACGTGGCCACCCTAATCTGTAATGGGTTTGTAGCCGGAACAAAGGTAGCCATTGTACCTCTCTACTCCGGACTTATGAAACACGTTCAAGGGTACATCACCCCAATTGGGATGTACCTTACGAGACAACAGCAATGGCTTTAAATACCAGAACATTAACACACCAAGAGGATTACTGACCTCCAAGGGATGACGTATGCATCCCAGCTACAGAAACCCCAACTGTACTCATTTGCATACTGCATACTCAGAGGTGATCTCTGTTGAGCATACAAGGCCCATGTCTAAAACAATATTGATGGATATGCTCCACATAAGCAACATAAGCAAAAGCCACTGAGAGCAACATGCTCTGGGATATGTACCCAAATGCAACGATGACTAGGATGTGCTGGAGGGATACATTCCTGAACTGGACACTCACCATGCTTTGGAACATGATTCCTATGTACATCAGGCAGGGACCCTCACTAGCGCTCTTCAAGAGATATCTCGATGGGTGGATGGGAGACAGACATGTACGCCAGGGATCACTGCAGTGGCTCTACTGTACACAGGTGCAGGAAACAAATGGCTGTGCTGTTCACAGGCATAGAACACTAACCTAGGGAGGTGCCGCAAGTGAAAACACTGCAGTTGGGCTTACGAATGGACCTGGCCAGACAGCATAGTACCTAACTATGAGCCTATGAAGCTATTACATGTCCTTTGTGCATGGATAATTGAGAAGCTCTTCCATTTCAATTAGATATCATGCTGTTACACTGTCTGTTGACTACAAGCCATATGTATCCTGTTATTGTGTATTGTACATGCCAATAGACATACCTGATGTTTGCATAATATAACAGTAATGCTATGTAAAATATTTGACATATCTACCTACAGTACTGTACATTTCACATTGCAACAATATCCCATAATGCAAAGCATAATTGCACAGCAGGACCACCTTAGACATGTTATTCTCAGTTATACGCCCATACATATGCCTACTGTTACAGTATATCAACATATACTATCCCCTGTTATGGCACGTACTTGTTGGACAAACCCTGCCACTGACAGCAGCTGGAGTGGAATTGTTGTGTCTAAAGCCCTTATGTAACATCCCTTGTGATGTATGAGGTGTTTACCTTGTGGCCCACAGCAGTACGCACAATTTCTACAAGCATTACTATGCTCAACAAGACTTCACTACATAATAACTTTTCCCCCTGTACGCATTGCATACACTTTCATTAATACAGAACAGGCGCTACATACACTAACATACTGAGTGTTCTACATACCTTCTTAGTGGTCCAAGTTTACGAAAATATCTGTCTTACTCCTTTCCTGTTTCAACGGTTTTATGGTATGTGCATACGGTTTGAATGTATGGTAAGCCATCCTTTTATACGTAGATACCAGTAACATGTGGTATCCTGCCACCAATTGGTGTTCCAGAGTAGATGATTATATGCACATCAGCTGTGCAGCTACTCCATTAGCCAAATACACGGCAACAGTGGGGTATAATTGAATACTCCACTTGGGCGTTGTCCTTTTGCCCTACCTTCGAGGAAGACAGCCTGGATGTGTTGTTTGTGATGAATTGCAACTGCTATATGGAGAGACACAGATATTTTGACTTCATGTCCCCTGTGGATTGTGTGTGACAGCTAGAGGATGTAGTTCTACATGTGAGTGTAGCTGTTATCTCAACCGTCTGATACGAGACTATTGCAAACAAAACCTGTAACATCGGCGTCTGTTCCATTGTACAACAGCAACAATTTCACATAATGCCATTACAGTGTCTCTCACAAGGTATGTTAAGGCTTCTGCAGATGTCATTGAGTGAGTGGATGTTTGTGATGTCATTACAGTCTGTATTGCAATTGTTTCGGGTGTGGG
This sequence comes from Protopterus annectens, assembly GCF_019279795.1. Taxonomy (NCBI): domain Eukaryota; kingdom Metazoa; phylum Chordata; order Ceratodontiformes; family Protopteridae; genus Protopterus; species Protopterus annectens. The sequence goes on from NC_056731.1 coordinate 88,107,540, forward strand.
GCAGATGTAGGTGGGTGTACATAGCAGATAAAGGTTTGTGGGGACTGCATTTATACATATTCCATATGTGTGTGGGGGCTCCTTTCCTAATTGAAGACCTATCATTTAGTAGACTAATACTACGGTTATTGCAGGCTTATTCATTAAGCCATTGTTAATTGGTTCCTATATAGCATGCAGGTGATGTTGCTCCTTCAATCCCTCTGGAAATACATCGATATGTACTGAAATATTGCTACATGAAAGCTGTCTCATGTATTTCTGTCACAGATATTTGCACTCATTGGAGTTGTGCTGGTGACTGAACCTCTTTGGCTTGGGCTGCCACCTTTTCAAATGGCCATAGTGGGACATTTGAGGACACACATCTCATTTTAGAGGCTGACACATACCCACGGTCAGTACAAAGGATAGAACTTAACCTTTTTTCCTAAATAAAACGTTATTCTTGTAGCAGTTTAGTTGCTTATTATGTTTTTTGTAACATTTAGGTATTTTAGATACAGAAATAACTATTTTATGCAACTATTACATAAAATATGGGACATAATTATGTCCTACAATCTCAGAACATTTGCCCTTTTTAATACTTTTTGTCAGGACACAACTGCCCAAAGAGGGACTGTCCTTCTCAAAGTGGGACAGGTGGTAACCCTATGCCTAAGGCCGGCTATGACCACACCTACTGTAATAATCTACCTCCGAGTTAGCACGAACAGACACACGAAGCAAACACACACACAAGCACACACACATTACAGTCCCACGGAAACACACACCACACTCAGAAAACACACTTACACACACTACAGCAATCAGAAACACACTTAAACACAGTACCTACCTGGACCGCAGCACCAGCAGCAATGACTAAATGTCCCTTAACATCGTGATAATAGTACTCGCGGTTCTAGTGTTCCAGTACTGTGGTCTTTCCGTCTTTAAGCCTCATGATTACGCGTGTCGGTATGTAAAGCATTCGGTAGTTGGCAGTATCCTATTTATTTGTACCTCCATGGTTGTGTACATGTTGTTAACCTATCTATATATTTGCAGATATATGTATATCCGTATATATTGACATATATCTCTCTATCACACTTTCTATCTCTCTCTCTCTATATATATATATATATAAAGAGAGAGAGAGAGAGTGAACACATCTTCCGTTGGGTACATGGCAGTGTATACTATTTCCTGAACTCTGCCCTTTTGTGTTTTAACCTGTCACAATACACACCTGCCGTTGGTACATCTCAGGTAGCTTAGTGGTAGGTGATTGTGTACATGGTTGTGTGTTCTACTCCTGGCAGTGGTCATTTTCCCTCTCAGAGCAGGCACTATTAATACAAGGGTGAATAATGCAGATTTCAGCTATTCTGGCCATCTTTGACCATGATCTGCACGATATTCAGCAAAGCTGAGACCTGTTTTGCGCATATCCATGTAGTCATGTTTAAACGACACTTACCATCACTTGCCGGCACATAAACCCGCTAACATGTGCTTAAACGTGCTCTAATGACCTACATCCAACATCCATTATTTGTGGCATCAGAATTACGTAACAGCCCTTGCAGGTCATGGAACCGGGAACATGCACGATACAGTCAATGGCTTTACCACTTGGGCATCTGGGATATGTACAAGTGTTATGGTGTTTTGTATGTGGACTGTACTATGGCTGTTCCTCCATACTGCAAACAAATGTGTAACTCAATTAGTTTACATATGGATGATACCTATTAATGGTATGTCCAAGTGATGTTTAATGGATGTGCTCCAGCTATGGGAATCCATGTCACAGTGAGCCACACACTGTAATGTGCTACACCTTGCCACAACCATAACTGGAGAATGCTGGGGTGACCGATACCTGTCATGGGTACTCCCCATGCTTTGGAACTACATCCCTGATTACATTATATGGAGCCCCTCATTAACACACCAGGGAATCCTTGCAGAGTGGGTGGGGAACAGTGGTTACACCCAGGGATCCCACAATTGGCTCTGCGCCACAGAGGGACAGTTAGTTAATTGATGGGGTGGCGACAGCAGACACATTTTTCCTAGGCTGATGAATGGCCTCTGACAATCAGGCATGTACCTACCGATATACCTAGGAACCTATACATACAGTATCAACACATGCTGTTAGCTTCGTTTAATGTTCAGGTGTTGACTTACCTTGTTCCAATAGCTGTTGTGTGTGCAATAGTTGAGGGCTGCCTATGTAGGATTCACACAGTACACCACTTATACATAACAATTTACAAGTGGTCGTGTGTGTGTGTGCCATCCATTTTACTGTGTGTGCAGGTGGAGAAGTGTGTCAGACCGTAGGGGCCTACACTGTCAGTGTATGTGCTATACGTTCCCTCTTTGCCAAGGCATGGGTATATTGGGCATATCTCTGTCTGCCTACTGGGGCTGGCACAGGGTGTTCATGGTCTGAATCCCTCTGTGCCTGTGATGCCCTTGGCAATTGCGGTGGGCTGTGAGGGTCTTCACCATTATGTCCCTGCTGCAGCTGTTTCCGCAGGATCATATTATGTAGCACGGCACATACTATGAAGATGTGGGCACAGGTGCCTTGGAGAGTTCTGCAAGGCTCCACCAGATATGTCCAAGCAATGGAACCGTGATTTCAGCATCCCAAACACACGCTCTATGATGATTCTGGTTTGTGCGTGTGCCTCATTATGGCGTTCTTGCATGGGTGTGTGTGCATTTCTGATGGGAGTCATCATCCACGGCTCCAGCGCATAGCCAGCATCCCCCACAAGGTGGCCATATGGGATGTCCCCCCTGACAAATACCTGATACAGCTGTGAGGCATGCCAGATGTGAGAGTCATGGTAGCTTCCGTTCCAGGGCTGCCAGCACACACATCCGTGATAATGCCCTGGGCATTGCACATGACCTGGCAGTTGATGGAGTGGTATCCCTTGTGATTTATGTAGTGCCTACCATGCTCACCGGGTGGTGACTTGATATGTATGTGCGTGCAGTCTATTGCACCCAGTACCTCTGGGTAGTCTGCCACATGGTGGAAGAGATGCATATTGCTGGCCAACTCCTCCTGAGTTTGGGGGAAGTATATATGCTCACTGGCATGTGGTAACATGGCATCCAGGAACTGGTGGAGTACCCTGGATGCTGATGCCTGTGAGATCCCCATGATATCTCCAGTTGGCCTATGAAAGGTACCTGTGGCCAGTATTCTCAAGCTTACACATACCTTCGTGTCCACTGGGATGGGTTCCCCTCTGTTGTTTCTGGATCTGAGGCGTGGCCAGCACAGCTCAACAATTTGCTGTATGATGTCCCTGTCCACTCTGTAATGCTCTACTATCTCCAGATCATGTAGCCCCTGGTATGTTACCCTTGGTCTGAACACTCTTCTCCTCCTCCAGGGCCTGAGAAGGTTGTCAGCATCATCCTCCATACCACCTTCAGTCTGCAACACATGGTGATGAATCACAGCTATGGCAGCTCCCAACAAGTACATTGTAAAAGTTTCTCATCTGTTTACACCGATGGTGCAGTGTTTAGGAATACATGAGTGTGTGTGAGGTGCCTTCACACTTTATACTATTGAGCTTTTAACACTGATAATGTCATAGGGTGTGTATGTACAATTAGAGCTGCAGGGTATCTTATGTGTTTTACCACAGGTACTGCTATTGTGGTGCCTTTGGTGTTGAATTACATTTAGCTGCTGTGGATCACCTCTTGACCTTGCCTTCACTTTTCTTAATGATTCCCCTCCCATTGTCGGGCATGCATCCAGCAGCCTGCTTTCTTGTTTTGTACTTTCCCAAACCAGGAGTGTGTTGTGAAATATGTTCTATAGCCGATCTACTGCAGGTTTGCTTTGCTCTGCGGTGACAGTTCTCTTTTCTTTGCAATCCGACACCTCCCCTATCCTGTTCTGCAGGTTGCTACTCTAGCAGCCTTGTTAGCTGCCATCAATGGCCCACTGTTAGTTAGTAGGTGTTAATTACTCAGCTGTACTCCAATTAGCCTACTGCAGCATTTCCTTATTGTCTTCCTGTAAACCTCCTGTTTGAGCTGTGGTGTGCGGCGCGTGCGGCCGCTTACCAGGTTTCGGGCACGTTGTCATCCACGTACACATGTGCTTTTGGGCACCATGTGTGCTCTCAGCTAAGCAAAGCAATACTTACATCCACACCCCTATCCTGCGGCTTTGCTTAGCAACGGGCAACCCGGATTTGCATTGCTCCAATGTGCTTACAGCTACGGTGGCACACCCCACTGCTGATGTCATGTATACCTCTAGACTACTCCTCGGTGTTGTAGCGCTGCACCGTATGGTACATCCTTAGGCCGGCGGGACGTTTGCGATTCAGTATTACTTGCCTCATTTGCATGGCATTGACTACTAATTCATAGTTACCGCGCCAAACACTGTCACAGACCCTTAGCAACCCTTGCAGCTTGGTTGTGGTGTAGCATGCATCCCATTGACTATTATGGTGAAATCATGATTTGTGTTACATTGCAATTTTATAACATCTGTATATATTTTCCTTGTGTTCCCATTTGCGCACACATGCCCTGCGGCTGTACTTTGCATTAGTGTGGCCATGACATTAAATGTTATTTTTTATGTGTTGTGCATTTTTTTTATGCCATTGGCTTTATATTTAGCCATTGGCATATGTTAACTTTGTAATACATAAGTTTGGTCTGCTTTCATGGCTCCGATGTTCTGTTTGGAAAAATGTAAACTGCTTTTTTTTTTTGGTTTACATTTCTGTATGCTTACGCTATGCCTGCACCACTTCACGAATCACTATGTACCTTCATTTGCATGCTGCAGTACTGTGCATGGGGTGATTAGCATACATGAGCCGAGAGCTGCGCAGATCTGGCGTACGCTGGTATTGCACGTGGAATTGGATCATGCCTGAATCGCTCGGCAGCCATATTTGGCATTATACCGCCTACGCTACGCCTGCACCTGGCACAAGCTTCATGAATCCCGGGGTGTGTCCTCACTCAAGGCCTTTACTTATTAGAACTTTAAGCATTCTCATCTTAATTACCAACACTTCTCCAGGAAATTCACTAAAGAACTCACATTATTTGAACTTTAAGTGCATTCATCTGTTCATCTTTAAAACCAAAACAGCTTCAGAAATAACCAATGTTTTCTGAAGATCTCTTGCTTTTTAAGATAAAAGAGCTTAAACAATGTTCCGAATAAGCATGCTATTTGGAGAGGATACACCATATATGTTTGCTCTGTATACTTTAATAAATGCTTGCAATAAAATGTCATCCATGTACCTTACAAACAATTGGATCATCTTGGTTAACCATTTGAAAGTATTTTGCATGAGATGGAAACTGTCCATCAGGATGAAACTAACTTCAATTATGGAATACCTGCCCACAAAACAGAACTGTTGCTCACTCTTCTAAAAAGAGCTTTAATGAGACTGTAAGTTTATTGATGTCCATTACATAAAAGGAATCTCAACATTTGCTTTCTTGGCATTAAATCTTGGGAAGAGTTCTTATTTACCTTAAAACAATTTCAAAAAACTGTAAAAACAAAATCCTGAGCTTCAACAAAGTGAACCCTGGACATTGTACTCTTAGCTTGGAATCCTGATAACTAAACTCTTTTATATTGTTCTGATTATATGAGGTTTCATAATAGAATTATATATTCTGCTTATTAAAAATTCCCTGAGTTGTGCTGAATATGTAAAATAAAACACTGCACAAAATATGAGCAACAAGAAAATATCACAACAGGAGTACATGGGTATGAGGACAGGTCAAGAATAAAAGCCTAAAATGTGGATACTTGTAAACATATCCAGTTACAGACTGATTAGTGTGTATCATTCTTGAAATAGTTAAAATTGGTAATGTAAAATGAGCAGGTAATATTTCTGAGTGCATGTTCAGATCCCGCTGAAAAATCTCAGAGTACATTGTTTGAAGTATCATACATTTAAATCTAAGAGCACAGAGAAAAGAAGACCAAGGAAAACATGTTTTTTTTTTTTGAGGAAGGAGTCAAGTGAAAAAATACACATAACACATTTTGCATTTTGTGGCTTTGACTTCTATATGTATGAAACTTTAATTGAATGAATACTACACAGTTATAGCTGTATGCTTAGTGTACTATGACAATAAAAGACATCTCAAGTACACATTTATGTTTAGCATTTAACGAGGAAACACATTTTAAAATATAATAGATGTACTCTACACTTTTCATAAATTGAAACAGCACCATGGTATTTCTTTATTTCTTTAGGGTTTTAGTTATACATACAGCTGGTAGAATTGTACAATTATTTTGAAGTATGAGTCTGCACATATTACAGACTCTGGTCCCATGACAAATATACTAATAGTACTAGAAAATCCAGGTCAGAAAAGAGAGTGGTACGGATCCATAAGGTCTGTGAGGACTGGTTAAACACTAATGTTAACCTTATTTCCTGTCTGTGTCAAGTAATGTGATAATGAAAAGAGAAAAAGATTTTGCAACTTGTAATCAACCACAATACGTAAACATGTTTTTAAATTTTACGATAAAAAGGCTAATCTTTGGGGCTTTAGTGCAGAGTCTCCCAGGCCCTGTCAACTGATTTTTGAAATGACACTCCCCTGGATTCAGCAAGCCCTGCATGGTGTGTAGGAACAGTGCAGGAGCTCCAGGAGGCAATATGTCCACCATGCAATCCAGGAATAAGCTGCAGGGACATGCACGAGTGCTTCTGCACTATTCCTGCACAGACACAGCTCTTGTATGCAAATTTCCCCATTTGCAGGTGAAAACCATGCAAATGAGGTGAATTTGTGATCCATGAAGCTGGCAGCTGGCCGTGCAGGACTAGTGTAATCTGCAGAAATGTACTCGGTTAGTAACTGAGTACATTTCTGCAAACTACAAAGCAGAGTCATGACAGCTCCAAATGAAGGGTGTATATAACATGTAAAGCATGCTAATTGCCAAATATATGGTCATTGGCATGGAAAACAGTTTAAAAAAAACAAACTTTTATTTGTTTTTAGCCGATTTCGGCTGTTTAAGCATAGGGCAGCGGCGCGCAAACGGGATCGAGCCAAAAATAACCTGTAATAAGCATTCTAACCAAAATCACTATATTGCCATTATACTCAATGGCAGGTAGAAGACAACATGGCCAGTGAATAGTGGTTGCTAAGGGAGGAGGCTCAGTGTGGGACCTGTAACTATGCATTAGCAGGCAATCCTATGCAAATGAGGGGAATGATACTGAATCGTAGATTTCGCCAAAGTGCTAGTCAGCACCCAATAGTGTAAGTGCAGGACTAGCTTGGTGCAAGCCTAGGAGTTAGCTGACATCATAGAGGGGGTGTCAGGCATACTGTAAGCGGATTGGAGCCCTGTGCTTGGGTTTGCCCTTAGCTTAGCAGAGCTAAGCAAGGGTGTGTGTCTGAGGCTGCCTAGCACTCTTTACATTGCCTAAGCGGGTGTGCGTGCCCCATACCAGGTTTTAAAGGGAAAAAAAAGTAAACCAGGAAATAGCAGCTCTGTGCACATTTGAGCACTGTGTTTGTGTGGCACGCCCCCAGGCTTAAACAGGAAGGCAATGGAAAGGGAAAACAGTAGTAGGAAGGCAATCAAGGAGAACTAGCATAGCTGGCAGGTGAAATACATTAGAATCAGCCAATTACACAGGCAGCAGACCAGCCCAGCCCAGAACACTAATATAAACAATGCAAACAACTTTCTCTCTGGTTTTCCCACATACTCTACACCACCGGTGTATACAAGAGGGGAAATTTTAACAAACAAAACAACAAAATGAAAGGGGCTGCAGTAGCTATCATACATCAACATGTGGAAGAGGCTGAGGGTGGTGAGGATGAGAATGCTGTCAAACAACCCACAGTGAGGAGATGGAGAAGAGTGTACAAACCCAGGGTAACCTACCAGCAGCTACATGAGCTGGAGATAGTGGAACACTATAGGGTGGACAGGGACCTCCTACAGCAAATTGTTGAGCTGTGCCGGCCATGCCTGACACACAGAACTAACAGACGGGAAACCATCCCAGTGGATACCAAGGTATGTGTAGGCCTACGAATACTAGCCACAGGTACCTTCCAAAGGCCAACTGGGGATATCATGAGGATCTCATAGGCATCAGCATCTGGGGTGAGCATGTATATTTCCCCAACACCCAGGAGGCATTGGACAGCAATATGCATCTCTTCCTCCAAATAGCAGAATACCCTGAGGTAGTAGGTGCTATAGACTGCACACGCATATGCATCAAAGCACCACCTGGTGAGCAGGGTAGGGTCTACATCAACTACAAGGGCTACCCCTCCATCAACTGCCAGGTCATGTGCGATGCCCAGGGCATTATAATGAATGTGTGTGCTGGCTGCCCTGGAAGCTATCACGATTCCCACATATGGCATCTGACGCAGCTGTACCAGAGATTTGCCAGTGGGGACATCCCTTACAGTCACCTAGTGGGGGATGCTGGTTATGCATTGGAGCCGTGGCTGAAGACACCTATCAGAAATGTGCACACACACCCAAACAAAAACTTCATAATGAGGCACACACACAGACCAGCATTATAATAGAGCATGTGTTTGGGATGCCCAAATCACGGTTCCACTGCCTTGACACATCTGGTGGAGCCTTGCAGTACTCACCAGCTACATGTACTCAAATTGTCATTGTATGTGTCATGCTACACAAAATGATCCTGCAGAATCAGCTGCAGCATGACAGCACAGAGCAGGGACACACAGCCCCCCCCCCCACCCCACCATTGCCAAGGCCTGCACAGGCACAGAGTGACTCAGAGGATGAAAAACCTGAGCCTGCCCCAGTAGGCAGAAGGTGGCATGCCCTGTATGCCCTGGCCTTGGCAAAGATGCAACGTATAGCACATACATTGACACAGTAGGGACCCAGGGAATGACACCTCTGTTTGACTTGCACATACAGTAAAACGGATGCCAAACATGACACTACCTGTGCTCAACTAGGTATAGGGAGAGTACTATGTGCATCTGACATAGGCAGCCCTCCAGCACCATCCTCAATACTGGCACACCCACAAGGGTAAGTCACTCTCCTTACCAATTGCTGATTGGAGTAGTATGTGTTGTTACTTGTATCTATGGTATGGATGTGAGCATGCAAGAGAATCGGGTGGCTGAATGGGATGCCAGCAGATAGTAGACACTTATAGTGGCAGCATGAGATCTGTAACAAATACTGGTGTCACAACAGTAGCCAGTACTACACATGGTGACAAAACTCACTGCAGGAAATGTACTGGGCCACGTGTGTGTCCATAGGACACACACATGCCAGTCAGGGAGGCTCACATCCCCAACAACAGTCTCAGCCAGCAGGACAGGTGTAGACAAACACAAAAAAAGGCTGTGCTAAGGCCTCTGAATGATGGCTATGGGTAATCCCCCCCCTCCAGGCCTACACAGACAGACTACATCAGGTCAGGCAGTGGGATATTAGTTCTGAAGGGTAAGAAGTCAGAAACTGATATGTACATCAATCAGACCTAAGACCTGTAGTACACTGATATGCCTCTAGTCAGCATGATAGGTTAGAATACAGAATGAAATTGAGTACCTGACATACCAGTACAGTCATAGTAAATGTGTACAAGTGTCAGGTGTTCCTCCCACAGTCCTATGTAGAAATGTAGTAACAGTCAGGTGTGCCCCCCAATCCTATGTAGAAATGTAGAAACAGTCAGGTGTGCCCCCCCCCCCAATCTGATGTAGGCATGTTGTAACAGTCAGGTGTGCCCCCCCAATCCTATGTAGAAATGTAGAAACAGTCAGGTGTGTCCCCAATCCTATTCAGAAATGTAGAAACAGTGAGGTGTGCCACCCCAATCCTATGTAGAAATGTAGAGACAGTCAGGTGTGCCCCCCCCCAATCCTATGCAGAAATGTAGAAAACAGGTGTGCCCCCCAGTCCTATTTAGAAATGTAGAAACAGTGAGGTGTGCCCCCCATCGTATGTAGAAATGTAGTAACAGTCTGGTGTGCCCCCCATCTGCTGTAGATACATTGTAACAGTCAGGTGTGCCCCACCCAATCCTATGTAGAAATGTAGTAAAAGTCTAGTGTGAAATGTAGTAACATGTATGTGTAGGTATAATACCAGTGGAGCACAGATTACCTGAGGTGGCCAAGGTAGCAGGATAGATTGTAGCATTTGTACAATATGCAGGTATGCGTGTGTTAGGTTGGTGTGTGTTTCATATTGTGTGAGAGTGGTCAGTATGTATGCATGGTGAGGTTTGACCTGGTGGCTATTGCCCAGTACTGTCGATGACAAAGCCAAGTCCTCACAACTGCAGTGCCAAACACAATGCTCCCAAGTATAACACATTCTAGCAGTAAGCCATTGTAAATGTTTGGAGGTAATATGTGTCACCATCTGAAAGATGAACATGGCATGACTGCCGGGCCAGATATACAAGGAGTAGTACCCCAGATAGACAGTGTATAATGTATAAACATGAAATGGACACACCCTTGGAATTGTATATACAGGTTTGTAGCACATTATCTGGGCTTGTAGTAGGGAATACCGCTGCTGTCTGGCCAAACACTCGCAGATCACAAAGGTCATAGGAATGATGTATTGAGAAACATCTGATGTCCCTGCACAAGCCAGCATAAGTGGAGTACCCAATGCATACCTGTGAGTCAGATGCAAGTAGTGTCCATAGCACACATACACTCAGCTCACCCAACTACCACCCACAGGTACCTCTCCAGTCTTATCCCTGCTGTTGGGAATGGGTACAATATGACCCCCATCTGTGCATGACAATAGCAAAAGAATGCAGCATGCAGTGCAGGTGTCCCATGCAGGTGTGTCCCTAGCTGAAAGCAGCACCCTGCCAGCATCCACACCACCTGATCAATACTGACAGAAAGTATTGGCATGAACACCTAGCACACCTACCCTGTCACCCCAGTGGAATATACTGGATGGCAGTCTGGTACTGTAGGACTGACAGAATGCAATGGCCTGCTTTAGCTGTCCTGCATCACTACTAAATGGCTACAAAGGCCTGCATCTCTCCCATACTGTCATGGACTCCCAAATAAGCATCATAACACAGTCCACAGAACCCATATGCAAGGCCATGTGAACAAACCACAGTAACATGTCAACCATGTCCCACTACATGAACTGTGGACCAACACCAATACACTGCTGTGATGAGGTGATAACTATAGGGAAAGTATCAGAGAATGTTTGCATAATGTATGGAAGAGGATAGAATAATAGAGAGGGGGTGGGAGCATGGGCAGCATGGAATGTGCAAAGTCCGAGACACAGCCATGTGCACATACTATCCCTGGCTGCAAACACAAAAATGGGTGACTACAAACCGGCTCATAAACCACAATAGGGGTAATGTCATGACTTATGACCCCTGCCTCTGGGTAACCTGTGTGAATCTGTAGAGCTGTGAGGTATTGCCACAGCAAGATAAGGCCATACTGTCACGTTGATGGATGTACAAGTATGGGATCCTCTGCCACCACTGTACAAAGTTGCTGAACCAGTTACACAGACCCAGCAGCAAGTGTCTGCAGCTCCCCCTCCAGAATGGCATTAGTTTGCAGGAATATGTAGGCATTTGACCAGAATACTGGACGCAACTGCATTCACCCTGTGTTCCCCAGGACATCACTGTGAGCAACAATGTCTGCCTGACAGTACTTGAGGACATAAAACATCACAGCGCATAACACTACATATGCCTAAATATCTCTGCTAACACCAGGACCATGTAGCTGAAACAGCACAGGCACAATTACCTATAGTACCCACTATTCCTTGCCCAGTTTGACCCCATATTGCAAAATGATCTACAGATATCCTGCAGAAACAGTTTGCTAGCTGTAGTTGTAGAACACAAAAGTCTGCACTGGAGTAGAATCTACCTGGAATGGATCCACACATGCAATACAGAAGGGCATACTGGGTATCCTCCCACACTGAGAATTGAAGGCAATGTCAGACAACAAAATACTAAAAGGTCATACTGAGCATGCTCACACACTTAAAGAAATGAAGCCCATGTCTGGCAACAACAGTGGACCATACATATCTGACAGCTGCAGATGGTAGTGCTTACACTACTCAGTATGCACCAGTCATGCTTTGCACACACATTGGATAGGAATACGCACATATATCCAAGGACAAGACACTATAATATGCCAAACGTACACATACATAGATGTGTGGAAGAGAGTGACAGTGACAAAGAGCCCTTAATTATGAGGCCTGTCCCACCCAGCACACAGCCAAATGTCTACAACCACATGATGTGTAAATGTCACTCACCATAAAAATTAGCCTCTGGAATCCATCAACATTATAGACTCTGTGGTGCTAAAGCTAACTGTGCAACATGACTGTATAAGGCATTAGTCATCTAGCAGTTGTATACATGTACCTGCGGAATATAAACCTGTGTGTGCCTGAGTGTGGTGTGTCTACCTCTAGATGAATGGGTTATGGCCCATGTACACACACTGCCCTCACCATAGTCCTACTATGGCAAGCCTGATGTCAGTCACTGTGGAATACACCTTGGGGAAAGGATAGCCCAGTGATCTCTGTGGTTCATCCTGTAATTGTGTAATTCTGTAGTGAGATAAACTAGTTAGGTAGGAGTTCTAGTCCCAGATGTGGTAACTGTGTGTGTCTGTGTAGGGATCAATAGTTTTTAGGCTAGTCAAACTCACTACAATTCTAATGCCCTACTTTGGCAAACCTGCTAATGTCATTCACTTTGAAATACACCTTTAGGGAAAGAGTAGCCCAGTAATCTCTGTGGTGTGTCTTATAACTGCATACTGCTGTAGTGTGGTAAACTAGTTAAGTAGGAGTTCTAAAGGCATGGCAACTGTGTGTGTTTATCTGTGTAGGGGGCTAGTCACACTCACTACAATTTGAATGTCCTACTTTGGCAAGCCTGGTGATGTCATCCACTTTGAAATATACCTTTGGGGAAGAAGTAGCCCAGTAATTTCTGTGGTGTGTCCTATAACTGTGAAATGATGCAGTGTGATAAACTAGTTAAGTAGGAGTTCTAATCCTAGACATGGCAACTGTGTATTTGTGTAGGGAGCAATGCTTTTTAGGCTAGTCACACTCACTACAATTCAAATTTCCTACTCTGGCAAGCCTGCTGATATCATTCACCTTGAAATACACCTGTGGGGAAGGAGTAGCCTGATAACCTCTGTGGCATGTCCTATAACTGTGTAATGCTGTAGTGTGATAGGAGTTCTATTCCCAGACATTGCAAGTGTGGATGTTTGTGTGTTTGTTTGTCTGTGTAGGGAGCAATGCTTTTGAGGCCATTCACAGTCAATACAACCTCCATTGCCCTTCTTTGGCAAGCCTGCTGATGTCATTCATTTTGAAATACACTTTTGGGGAAGGAGTAATCCAGTAATCACTGTGGTGTGTTCTATAACAGTGTAATGCTGTAGTGTGATATAGTTGTTCAGTAGAGGTTCTATTCCCAGACATGGCAAGTGTGGGTGTTTGTTTGTGTAGGGAGCAATGCTTTTGAGACCATTCACAGTCAATACAACCTCCATTGCCCTTCTTTGGCAAGCCTGCTGATGTCATTCATTTTGAAATACACTTTTGGGGAAGGAGTAGCCCAGTAATCACCATGGTGCATCCTATGACAGCGTAATGCTGCAGTGTGATATAGAAGTTCTATTCCCAGACATGGTAATTGTGGATGTTTATGTGTTTGTTTTCCTGAGTGGGGAGAAATGTTTTTGAGGCCATTCACAGTCATTGCAACCTCCATTGCCCTTCTTTGGCAAGCCTGCTGATGTCATTTGCTTTGAAATGCACCTTTGTGGAAGGAATTGTCCAGTAATCTCTGTGGTGCATCCTATAATAGCATAATGCTGTAGTGTGATATTATAGTTTGCTAGGGGTTCTATACCCAGACATGGCAAGTGTGGATGTGTGTGTGTGTGTGTGTGTGTTTGTTTGTCTGTGTAGGGGGCAATGCTTTTGAGGCAATTCACAGTCAATACAACCTCCATTGCCCTTCTTTGGCAAGCCTGCTGATATAATTCCCAGTGAAATACACATTTATTTTTATTTATTTTATTTAACATTTGTTGACCGAGAAAGTCCGACTAGGTTCCACAGAGCCTGTTTTCAGCGGAGGCCCGGGGAGAAATGCTCCAGATGCATGTCTTTGGAATTTGGGGAAAAAATAGCCCTCTCTGTGGTGTGTCCTATAACAGTGTAATGCTGTAGTGTGATATAGTAATTTGGTAGGGGTTCTATTCCTCAACATGGCAAGTGTGGAGGTGTGTGTGGTTGTCTGTGTAGGGATCAATGCTTTGGAGGCCATTCACACTCAATACAATCTCCATTGCCCTTCATTGGCAAGCCTGCTCATGTCATTCACCTTGAAATACATCTTTGAGGAAAGAGTGGTCCAGTAATCTCCATGGCACATCCTATAACTGAGTAATGCTGTAGTGTGATAAGCTAATTAGGTAGGATTTCTATACCCAGACATGGCAACTGTGTATGTGTCTGTGTTTGGCATTCCTATCCTGTTTGGAGGTGGCTGTGAGTGTGTAACAACTGGACTCATTGTGGAGTGGGTTTTTTCTCAAATTTGTTATATGATGGGCCTATTATATGTCACAATGTCCACCTTACAAGGATAACAGATGTCAAATATCCAAGAGGCTGGGGTGCCAAACCATACCCCTACATGTGACATCAAGGCCTGGCAAACAAAGAAAGCAACCCTTGTATTACCCAGAGAACACTCTCAACCCATGTCTCATACACAAGCACACTTGCCTAGGCAACAACCGCTTTGTTGGTAGTACCCTGCATATTGCCTACAGATAGTAACCATGGTGTAATTGCAGTGGACTGCAGAGGGCATGGCACCCTGTCCCATTCTACAATAGGCACATAATTGCAGACAGTGCGCCTTCACCATGTTCCCCACTGGATGCCTGCAACAACTGTGGTGCCATCAAATGTGTCCAACAAAGGACATACCATGCCTTAAACACATGCCCTGTATGGACAGATGTCACTGAAATCAGGGAATACCTGTATCATGCTATCAGTGTAGGTGCAGGATCAACCTGGTGTCCATTACCAGTTCCCACCACATGAGGCCAGGACTGGCACATCTGATGATAACAATCTGTGTACATAACATGGGCCAGACACCCCAGGTACAGTTCCACATGTCACTGAACATGCATGGGGGACATGTGCACATCCCAGACACCATCCATGTCATGGACTATAGAACCCATACATGGCAAGCATTGCAAAGCACTGGCCACACACAATAGTAACCCAGGTGACTGGATGGTGAATACAATACCCACTTGTGTAGACCAATCCAAACATTACACCCCTGAGACCATTGTCATGTGGCTGATGCCAAGGTATACCCGTCACCTAGCCTTGGACAGACTTCTGGCACAGTCAACCACTACACACCTGTGTGTGTGGAGTATGATGCTTTCAACCACATTCACACTCACTACAACTCCCATTGGTCTACTGAAGAATGCTGTCTGATGTCAGACACCTTTACATACCCTTTGCCCATATATAATCCGGATAACCCTGTGGTGCAGGTGATACCTGCGCATTACTGTATTCTGGCAAACTAGCTAGTTAAGAAGTCTATTCCTGACCCTGCCAACTGTGTCAATGTGTGTGAGTCCCTGAGAGAGTGTGGTTGTGTTGATGTTGACACCTGTTCATGTGGACAGGCACGTGTACTACACCTAACTTATTGCTACTATATCACTGTCGCAGATGTCACTCACCATCAGATATACCTTTGGACAGCTCTTCAACATGTAAGCTATGTGGCGCATGCAATAACGGCATAGACATGTGATAGCAATACATAGTCAGTCAGGGCTTTGAGACCCTGTACTGGTAGGGGTATGACACAAACATGCTTAGATGTTACTCTCCCACCCCCTCCCTGACTTACTTTGTCTCTCTCACACCCTCTCTGGTGGATGTGGAGAAGTGCACCTGCTTTGCTTAGGCAACAGCTTATGTTTTGTAAGTGATGCTCATGATCAGCTGATGACCTCTGTATGAATTGCAGTCATTCTCTAGCTGATTGCATGTAAAACAGCTGTGGTAACATTCCCATAGGCAATTGCATGGAAACACACTCCAATATCTAGGAACATCATGTTGGTGTTGGGCCTTTTCATTCACTGTGAGCAAGACTTCAATTTGGTGTTTGGCAAACAGCATCACAGATAGTATTGTGATTTATCTCTAACAACATACACTGTGGAAAAAGGCCAACAGACAAGAGGGGGATGTGCCAGACATGACTACAGAATGTAAGTGTTGCTCTTCTGCATTTGGAGTAATGTTGGTTTAACAGGGTGTGTGTGGTTATGGCTGGTCTACATGATTTAATACCTGTCATGACAGTGTTATGTGTTTGAGGAAACACCAATCTGTAGGGTTATCTGCAGACTGGGCAGTGTGTGGAGCCTTTTGTTTCTTGTGTTACTCACAGAACACCTATCTGAGAACTGCAGAAGGATAGTGCGAGGATTGCAGTCAGTACATGGTGACAGCCATAAGGGATACTGACTTCATATACCTCATAGGACATATGTCACAACAAACCCTGCTATGACAGTAAATGTATGAGTTTATCACACCAACATGCCAATATTGGCCCAGTGTTTGTAGCTCCAGCCAAAAGTCGGTCATCCTTTGTACACATGTCATGCAGTAAGAGGTGCATATGTTCTGTACACCATTATTTATTGACATCATACCTGATAACAAGCCAGTCAGATATCAGACTGCCAGACATGTTATGTATAGTAGGGGTTATTTCTGAGGGCATAACCTGGGCATTCTGCAGTTGTGTGTACAGTACTGGGGCCTGTGTACGTATGGTGATTGTTGACAGTATGTGTATTGTGCATACGTACCTTGAGCTGTGCACAGACTGTGGTAGAAGCCATTGTTCTTGGTCCTGTTATATTTGATGTTACATGCTGCTCCAGTGTATGGTACCTTATTGGCTCACATGTCAAATAGGACCAGACATACATGTGCCCCATACCACAGACAGGCATTGGAAAACACTGTGTCATGACCCAGTATATGTAGGGTTAGTGTGTGAGTGGCACATATGAGGATGGTGTTTATCAGACAGTCCATATAGTGTTATATTAATCTTTGGCTGTGTTTACATTGATTGTGGGTATGCACTTTCTCCAGGCATTTGTTACTCTGTGCTGGGACATGCATATAGAGCCTGCTATATTTTCAAGTACATGTGTATTCCCCCATATGAAATCTAGTCCAGTGTTGTGGCAGTCTGCCTGTAGTTTGCACAGTGCTTTGTGACATGCCTAGCAGCCTAGTATAAATACCCATTGTGCTATGTCCAGTTATTTGCAAGACATACTTCTGCCAGGCCACCATAACTGTTGTGTATTTCTGACAAAGCAGTGGGATTCTCTACAGATTTATGTTACTGTCTACTGGGTAGTATGTGGCCATGTGACCTCTGCACCACCAGGTATTATGTGTCAGGACAGACTGGCATGTGTGAATGCATAAACTGAGTGGGCATATGTATTCCAGTATTTACATGATATACCCATGTAACCATGTACATTGTGAGGCGTGGTCCACATGTCTCGCATGAAGGGGATTTGTGTACACCTCTGGAATGACCACAGAGTGCCAGACTGTCCACATATATTGGTTGTATCTCTGCTGTTGTCCACAGGATCATTACTGTGCTAGCGGTGGTACTGTACTATGATGTCCTTAGGATGTCTGTCAGTAACTAAGGTGCACATATCAAAAGCAGATGTGACCCCCCCCACATACAACATGTCTGTTACGACAACCCCTGTTACAGTAGCAACAGTCTACATTTACATATACCTGCAATACATACATGACATCCCCTTGTATTAAGAGGTTGTGACTATTGGTGCTGAAGTAGGACTCCACTCCATGTTCTGGACATATGGTAAACAGATATATATATATATATATATATATATATATATATATATATAGATAGATAGATAGATAGATACGCATATACATATCTACATACATATATGGATATATATATATATATATATATATATATATATATATATATATACACACACACACACACACACACATATATATATATATATATATATATATATAAAACCTCAAATATATACACATACACAGCAATATATGTCTACACATATACAGATATATAGATATATATGCACTTATAGGTATGGATATATATATATATATATATATATATATATATATATATATATATATATATATATATATATATATATATGTATATATATATATATATATATATATATATATATATATATATATATAAAAATATAAATAGGTATATCCGATTACATATGTATGCACATATAGTCATAGATATCTACATATATATCAACATAAATAAGCATATCTGTACACATAGGATGTGCATATATATATATATATATATATATATATATATATATATATATTTATACAGAGAGACCTACAAATGGCCATATATATGATGCACTATACAGATGTGTAGACATACATATGTATATATCTATGTGTATGTAAATGTAGACATTTAGCTACATATGTATATGTATATATCCATATTGCTTTCATCTGTAAACATCATGGTTGTATATACCTTCCCAGATGTATCACACTGTATGCATCTGATATGTGTATAATTAGATATAACAACATATGTGATGCAACAATAATATCAATAACAAGTACTACACAAATGTGGAAGTCAAAGCAATTGTTCAATACTATTCAATATGTAAACAACAACTGTCTTCACAGCTGTCATGGCATAGTGGTTAACTGTTGTGACTATAGTATACAGAGTGCTGGGTTTAAGGGCTGTGTATTTTATTGCTGGGCAGAACAAAGGCTGGCGGATACAGAGTGGTTAAGGCAGTTTTAAGCAGCTTTAAGTGGATTTGTGCGGGTTGTGTGATGCAAAGCGATGCTAAGCTACGGTTAAACGTACGGGAACTTACACCATGTAGACTTTGCTTACGAGTGCGCAAATCTGCTTAGCTGTTATATTACAGCAATGCTGACACCAGATAAGCATGGCTCAGCCCTGGTAGCCAGCACTCACATCCCAATCTGATAACATAGCTGGGTAATGACATCTGTAATAAGTGTATGTAATGCCATGTACAATACATGAATGACATGTCTGGGACATACAAGTATATAAGACCTGTACAGCACTGTTGTCCACATGACTGTGTTACATACAAGGGTAGTAACCCAAGTTACGTGCTGCCACACTGTTGACAGTGCTTTCCCAGGCAAGAGTAGAGTGCTAAATGTAGTACTGGTAACAAGCACACCTGCAGGCATAGCTGGACTCTGAGGCCTCACTGTTGTGTTCCTGGTGTGTGAGCTGTGTCACAGTATATATCCCCTGCTGGATAATGATCTGACATGTGGAAAGTAAAAGTAGACTACCGTCTGTATAGCACATGTCAATGAGGGCTTCCAACATGTAGTTACGGCATGCATATTGTTGACAGACATCTATCTGTCGACACATTCATCTTACTGCATAGCTACTTACCAAGCTGTTGTCTGTCAGTCCCTGTACAGATGTGCAGATGGCATGTATCCAGCTTGGATACATACAGGCAATCTATGCTTGATTGACGATGACATGCCTTCCCAGCTGTGTTATAACTGGCACATATAGGAGACAACACCCTGTACACACCACATGCCATGGGTACCTCCACTACACTACCACAGGCAACAGAACATGCTTGAGTACAGGTCTCCATCACAGACACTAACCATGTGTTGTAATACATGTTGCATGCATGTCGACTGGATCACCTCAGTGGCCATTTGCAGGAGGCACCCAGAGGATTGGCTGATGCATGTCACTCTCAGTCTAAGGGTCAACACAGTGGTGTCTGTCAATAGACTGCCTGCTGGCACATGGCACGTGGCATGATACCACTGTACACACATCCCCTACATTACCCATCTTTCCATGGACAGTAGCCAGGCACACACCTATGGCCACCTGCAGCGATGCACCCCAGTACTGACACATGTGTATGTGTGCATTACTGTGGATAGCAGTGTCTGTGTGTTAGTACACCTGTAGTTGGGAATACCATGAGGGCCTTCACAACCACCGCAATAGCCATTGCCATAGTAAGATGTAGCTGCTGCTGTATCAGACATTATATGTACTCTGTTACACTCCTCTCCCTAATGGCTACATGAGCCTTGCAGTACCAGCACAACAGGCTTTTACAAATGCATCGATACACATGAGATACCCATTGAGTACTGGAAAGTGTATGTATGTGTGTATGTCTGTATAACTGTAGGATAGAGCATTCCAAGGTCAACTACTCCTATTACAATATGCATTGCCAGACAGTAGTATGGATAGTGTTGTTGCTGCCAATAGGCGATGCATGACAATACAACACCATACTACGCCTGTGGCATGTGCATTAGATGCATATCCCTGTATTACCATTGTTGGGATATACAATGGGTTGTATCGCAGTTGTAGGCGATGTGTGATGGTGGGTATGTCAGAGTGTCATCATTGGTTCCAGTGAGTACAATATCCATTGTGGGATATGGGTGCTGTGTACACTGTCATTACACCATGGTACACCCGGTATATACCCTATGTACCACTGCATGGTGACCACTGTCACCATCAACCATACAGGTAACTGATACCACAATCCAGCCTAGTTATGCATATGTTGTGTGTAGCCTACCTGCAACACAGTGGACACACTGACACATTAGTTAGCACAGATAGGCCCAGGTCTCTCGGATATGTGTTTCCCTGTTTTGTGTCTGTTAATGTGTATATGATGGTATGTCACAATATGTATTGCCCATTTACAAACATTACATCCCCCATTACCATACTATACATGTCTGGGGATGTTCTGCATGTAGCATGTAACCTGTAACACACCTCACCCTAAACACGGTGTGGTTTTGCAATGAATGCCACACACTTCAGTAGCACTGCATACCTAGGTAGAGGTCTAGTCCCAGTGTTTCCAAGTAAGAGTGTGCATGTATGTGGATGGGTCTACATCAGGTTGCTGATTATACATGTCCTAGCTGGTCACCTGTCCATGTGGCACAGGCAATAACTGTTATACAAACCTGTGACATGTGTTCAACTGTACCCAGGATATGTCACAGCCATGGTGTCACCACAGTGCCATACCCCTTGTGGAATATGACTGCAGACCATCCTCCTGCTGACACGTACACCTATGACACAAATGGATAACATTATGGAGACCACAATCACTCAGTGTTACTAACAGCTATAATGCATCATGGCTAGACAGCTACACTAACTGACATGTATGCATTAAACATTACTCCTGACAACATGTTACACTGCAGTACATTGGTACACTGTAATACAGTCACCGTGTGCATCAGAACCATATTAGCCTGTCACTGCATTGATGTTATGGATGACAAGGATGTAGCACAGGTATCATCATATGCACAGCGTGTGTTGTTGGTTTGCCAGAGACCAAGGGTGGGCCATATATTTGACACTGTGTGTGTAGGTGAGGGGTGTAATTAGTTGAAATGGGCATGGTGATGTGGTGTGTGTAGGTATGGGGTTGCCTAGGTGTGTTTGTGTAGTGTGTGGGTACGCATGCAAACAGTTCTGTCATGTGGCTGCCCTATACAGGTGATTCTTGGACAGCTGCAGACCATACCTGGCAGGGTGTGCAGTTCACTAACTCCGACCACGGACACACGGACTGTGCCTGCCAGGGTTTCCATGGGCATGTCCAGGTACAGACCTCGATGAGCTACTCTCCCCTAATGGTGACAGATGTCTGTTGGAAGCAGGTCCCTCCTGAGACTGGCTAGAGCTAAGTGCATGTGGCCTGCTGTGGTGTGGGGTGGACAGTGCCCCCTGCAGTGCTGGGGGGCTGGTACTGCCACTACAGGAGCACCTCGGTGTCCTAACATGTCCATGTCGAACACCAGCTGGTGGTGCTGCTGGCCTACATCAACGCGGCTGTCACCACACTCCCACCACATGTTCAAGCACAGACAAACCATGGCGGATGAGGCCCAACATCTCACCCAACCATCTATCCATGACCTCAGTACAATCTCGGAGGGCACCAGACAATTCATGGAAGTTGCAGATGTGAGAGCAGCCCTCTGCAGCCTCAGGCCCTGTCTGGTGTACAGTTACATACATGCCTGCACCCCCATGACAGTCTGAAACATACACCTGGTGATACCAGTTGCGACACTTCTGCCAGGGGCATGATGATCAGAGGCCCTACCACGAGCACCCCGGTTCATCTGCCTAAGTGGTACCCTGCCAGACATCTGATTATGCCTGCTGTGACCCAACACAGTAGGCATAGATACTACACTCTCCTGTGCACTGCCACCTACCGGCAACTGTCCCTCTGCTATGGCCACTGGTGCTGGGTTATGTATAGGCACTGCAACTGTGTGTGGGGTTGGGGTGGCTAAGAGGGGGATGTCAAACAATGGTGGAGTTTCGGCCCCTTACAACCCCACCTGTGCTTCAACCATACTGTCATCATCTTCAGTGCCTGTTTGAACACCAACATCAGACTGCATGCAGGAGGGACCCTGACCCACCACGCCACCTGTGGGATAAACATGAAACACACTTTAAGAGCTGTACAGCATTACATAAAAGTACACACATACATACATACACACACACACATACACACACACACACACACACACACACACACACACACACACACACACACACACACACACACACACACACACACACACACACACACACACACACACACACACACACACATTCCACCTTAATACATACCTGTCCCTGATTTTACAGACAGTCCCACATTTCTTCACATAAGTTCCCAATCCTGCATCACACTTGGTAACGTGCACTCATTAATACCACTCATAAACGTATCATTCCTCTAAATGCCTAGATGTGTGATCACAACACAAGACCTGTTACTCCATTACCTCCTTGACTTGAGTGGAGTAGGTTTCACATGGCCTCACTGCTGTCATCCAGTGTTCACCCTGTGTATGTCTGGACATCGTGAGCATGGCCCCTATATGTTAGGGGATATTACATTCACTCCATAATGTCACGCTTTGGAGTGTCATGTGTAAGTATTGCTCAGTATATGCCACATCTGGTGCTCAATCAACCTATCATGTGGACAACAGTAATATATGGATACACCCCTGGTGTTGTCTAGTAATTCCCCAATGCATCTATAGTGCTGCATACATGGGTAGTCATTCACCTCTCTGCTGATTGCAATATTAAGGTATACCTGGTGTCTACTCCCCCCCCCCCAATCGATGTTCCATGCTAAAGACCTTATTATACTATCAGCTGTCCTGTGATTACATATCAGGCAAGTATTCCTGGTGTCTCATGTGTCAGTCCGTGTCCATGTGCTGCATAATCCCAAAGGGAAGTACTGCCATATGAACAACCCCACAATCACACATGTACATACATGAGCACCCACACAAACACACACACACATGCACACACACATACTAAATGCATGAACCACCCTCCACTCCACCAGATTGCAATTACAGACAAAATAACCCCCACGCACACACACACACACACACACACACACACACACACACACACACACACACACACACACACACACACACACACACACACACACACACACACACACGCACATACAGGTGACGTTGCACAAAGATAGTACACACAGTCCTCATATTACACATCTGTCAACATGCATAACATATGGTACTCAACAGCATGCAGAGCAGCTATAGTCAATCCATGCTAGCAACAGTATGCATGTGTGTGATGCATGGGCTGTGTTAGTAGGTAATTCTCCTTCCCCTGGAAAAACACTGCACTCATGTACACAGTATTGCTGTGCACTTGTTCTGCACCTTGCCATGTACTGTGCACCAAACCTCACAGGTGTATAAACCATTGCTGAATGTGTATTACTGTGTCAGTTATGTCTGCTCTAATGCTCACAGCCCCTATGTGTTTCAGCAACACATACCTGGGATGATATGTGGACAGATGTCATTTGTAAATGCCTGATGTCCGGTTTACAGATCTCAACATCAGCGATGTGTGTATGACCAATCTAATACTATTAGACTGACAACCGTCAGACCATACCGTGGCTATGGGGAGTGTACACAGCCTTATTGATATGATGCACTCTTCCTTGATCTGCCATGGGACCACATCACCACACATATTAACAGTACATGAGCCTGATATGTGACATATGTCCTGCAGAAAAAAAAATGTGAAAAAAAGGACAAAATGATGACTGTCCACACAGATAAAAAGTTAAGTGCTTTCTTTCATTTTAATCGCAATGAACTTCTTCAGAACTGTCCAGTAAATCCATTAGAAAAGTTTAAATACAAAATTTGATTAATAAATAAACCAATTAAATGTCCATTCATCTAATTATTAATTAATACATACCATTTTCTTGAAGGCAAAAATATCAAATGTGAAATATAGCACTTGACATATGAACAAAAAGCATATAGCACATACAAATGTGTGCCTACTATAAAAATGTTTGTCAAATAAACTGTTTAATAGTGTAGTCTGTTATTTAAAAGACATTTAACATTTAGGGTCTCATTTAGACCAGGAATGTGATCTGCCCTAAGGAAAGCCTGCCATCTAAGCTCTTTGTTT
This sequence comes from Protopterus annectens, assembly GCF_019279795.1. Taxonomy (NCBI): domain Eukaryota; kingdom Metazoa; phylum Chordata; order Ceratodontiformes; family Protopteridae; genus Protopterus; species Protopterus annectens. Next base: position 88,132,469 of record NC_056731.1, read on the forward strand.
TCCAGGGCATTGTTGAATTCTGTAACAAATGGAGTCAAATCTATTTCATCCAACACAAAAAAAAATACACATTTCTTGAAGTTAGAACACTCCAAAGCATGTTTGACTAAAGCATTGTTAGTATCTTTATTTCCAATAGCCAAACAATGTTCATAAATCCTTGTATAAAGGGCTCTAGTTGTTTTCTCCACATAAAAATTATGACAGGTGGAGCACGTAGCCAAATATACTACTTTTGCAGTTGTATCTGCCTTTACTAACCTCCAGTTTATTAATGTGTGGAAAAATATATTTTTTGATGAATCAATGAACCTGCATTGTTTGCAGTTATAACATGGGTAGATGCCAGTGGCTCCTCTAACAATTTTGTGTTCTCCTATTTCTAAAATAGACTTTACATTTGCAACATTTTTATAAATGAAGAGCATAGAAACAACACTGAATGTAGAAAACCAAGTAACGTGAACCCAAAATTGACATTGACACTCAATATAATTAATGAATTGTGTGAGAATGGCATCAGATGTATATGTAATAATTAGGGAACACATACAATTTATAACAAAAACAAAAAATAAAAGTAAAAGGTATTTTTGGGACCAAAGAGAGTTGAAAATTTTGACTGAATTGAGAAAGAGTCAACAGTATAGGTATATGAAAGCCGATAAGGGTAATGGGTTGGTCATAATGAGAACATCTGACTATCAAGCATGTATCAAGGAATTACTAAATGACAAAAAGAATTATCAGTTTTCTGAAGTTTATTCTGTTTTTCATGAATTTGTTTTTCACATTACATATGTCCTGTACATTCACATGCAGAAATGTGTTAGGTGTGCAGATGCTGACCGTAATGCATACACTCTGTGGGTGCATATGTGTGCACGCCCTTATCATGACGGTTTGTTGCACCTATTGTTATGTGTACTACAACAGCCACTATTCCTGGCAGGGGTATACTAGCATGAGCCATCTGCATTTGCCAGTATATGTTCAGTCTGCCCTACACGTCCCCCAACTCTGCATGATTGCAAGGTCAACTCATGTGCACATGCCTTGGAGTTCACACACTGCCATCACTATTGCTGTGTGGGTAGGGTTATGTCTGCCATAGTTCATGAACCTGACTGTGTGCAGATACAGCCATTCTTAGCATCCTTAGGATCCCTGCTGCAGTACACTGGTGTGTCATGCTGACACACCCTTCCCACCTTCAGCCTTTTTGCAGATACTTGACAAGTATGGCCTACACATGTGTGTCAGTTTGCAGTGTCCCAAACACTGAACACCATGTGTAACAGCCTAGTCACAGCTAATAATGTGGACCACAGTATCATGTTATGCCATAGTATAGATCTGTAACAGTTGTCATTGTAATACTGGTATATACACTGTTGTTGCACTGTATAAGGGTGATGTTTCACATATGTCCCTACTATAGGCCATGTGTCCCACCATTATGTTCATCCCTGTGGACACACTTCACACTAGCAGGATGTTAGTTATCTTGCAGGTGTCTTTCATACCCTTCAGATACACCATCATGGTCACCACTGTGATGCAGTGCATTTAACAGCAACAATACGTGAACATGTACGGCATGCAATATGGGTAGGTGTTTTAGATGTGTGCATGGAATATACCATAGCCATTACATGCCCGGTGTATTGGCAAGCATGAACATAAACCATACTCACAAGCTACAGGCTGCTGCCTTGGTGGTATACCAGAGGGGCCTACATAAGAGTGTGATAGATGCGATGTCAGTGGCCACAGCTGTGGCATTACTACAGGGTGGGTGCAGCATTACAGTACATCAACAGTACAAGTCCACAATACTACCGCTTATGCACAATCTGTCTATTACTACTATGCAGGAACAGACTATATATATGACATCTCACATATGCATGATCTACCTGTACAGATGTGGATGCATACGCAACAGTGGTCTACTGATGTGCCCTGTGGCATTACCTGCATGCTCCTCAGCTGGTGTGTGGGTAGCACCCACCTCCACAATGGTGTCTGCCAGTTGCCGGGTGTGCGGGCAAGCAGATGCCATAAGGCTGGCTAGCATCTCCTCAACATGTGTCGGGAGGGATGGATGGCAAGACCCTCCCCTTTGCAAGGGGATCCCCCCAGACTGAAGCAGCATGCTGATGGGCATTACGAAGCAGATCAGAACAATGATGCAGGACCTGCTCATAACTGCACTTATGCAGGCCATCATTGACCCTGTGGACTAGATCATTCCACAGGGCGGTCCACTCCTGCTGCTCATGGGCGGCCCTGCCGAACATAACTGGTAGTGGTGCATTAGGTGGTTCAAGACAACCTCATTTTCTGCCACTGAATACGCAGGTAAATGGCTGTGGGACATCTTGCCTGAAAGACATAAAGATGGAAACAGGTCTGAGCAACTCATACAGCAAGGTTACCATAGTTTTTACTACACATCTCTGTCACTCCCCCACCATATCAGTGACAACAAACTGTTCACACAACTCAGTAGGTATGGCTACAGCTTACCTACCATTGGGAAATATATTGTATTGTACCACACTTTGTGCTATGTGTTTGTAGCCATGTTCCCTGTGTGGACACTATCATTGCTGGCCTGTTACAGACAATTTCACATGCATGCCATTGTCAGGGCCACTATGGTTCCATATATGCATGTGGTATGCTTGCTATGTGATTGCTGCACATCTGTCATTCTGTGTTTTTGGGGATGTCTATACATGCTGTTGGACATATTCCGGGATTGTGTGGACTATTACTACTCACATATGTTCTATAACAGTGACACAATAGCATGTTTAGGGAATAGTTGCCAGCAGAACCACCTCTCCCACCTCATCTGGCCATGTTACCAGGCCACATGACATGTAGGACCCACCCTGGAGCCTCCTCATCTACTGGTCGAGCACTATCTTCAGGTGGAACCACCTCAGGGGATGTTGCCCCCCTGGGGGCACACACAGACATGATCCTGTCACCCGAGGTCAGGTCCAGGGTCTGTTCCATAGGGGTTCCACAGACACTTGTGGGATGTGCTACAGCACCTTGAGGCACCCAGTACACAATCACAGGGTCCACATGCTCCTCCTGCTCAGCCTCCAGGTCAGGCACCTTCAGGACCATGGACTGCTGTTGTGACTAGCAATGGGTGTGGGCATTGTTCCCATTGTTTCCATATGGGGGCTCATGGGGCTTCCACATCACAGACCACACATACCATCCAGGGTGTTTTCCCACCACATGTGTTATATACCACCCATGTAGGCTGTGCTCTATATCTACCAAAGCAAACCACCTCCAAAAATATACCCGCTATCCTTCCCCATATTCCCATTCCCTACTTCACAGACAAGGGCAATGTGGTCCCAACAAGGGGTTCACATGTGACATACCCGTCCATGTTGCACACACTTACGGCTGTATATATCTGTGTGATTTGCTATGTGTGTTGTTCCCTCACACATAGCATGCAGCACTATGGTGGTAATATAGGGGACATGTATTTACATACATATATATGTGTGTGTGTGTTTGTATATATGCAAACATATGCATATATTTATATATATATATATATATATATATATATATATATATATATATATATATATATGTGTGTGTGTGTGTGTGTGTGTGTGTGTGTAGATATATATTGTTGTATATATGTGTTTATATATACATGTCTACATATGGGTAACTGTATATCTGTAGACATACATGTAGGTATACACACACACACACACACACACACACACACACACACACACACACACACACACACATATATATATCTACACATATACATACCTATATATGGGGTACATTCAGACTTCAGGTCTACAATCTGTAATTCTCCTTCCTGCACAGCTGCACTGTTCTGACTTGCTACAACACAGACAGGTGCCACATATGGACACAGCCTTACATTGGGGGGTGGGGTATATATAGGGTCAGATTGCAGGTAAGCCTATTACACACCTATGGCATTTCAGCATGCTACAGTACATGTTAACCTGAGTGTCCTGCAGGTGTTGGGCTCTGGAACCCACGTGTCCATCATTATGGCATTACTTCCACCACCAGCTATTGGCCAGTGTAATATACATCCTTTCCATTACACACCACACACGTTAGCTTACATCTTGTCAGTCGATGCTGCTCTGTACAGTTGATGGGTATGGCCCACTACCCACGTGGATAGATTCTATTGTCCATAGCAGTTTTTCAGCTGAACATCATCACAAGAGCAACACCTGATGGCACACATATATCATTCCACATCATCTACCCCAGTATTATGGACCAAGTACTACAGTCAATTACATGCATATATACTTCACATACCTGTTGTGGGAATGAGGTCTGTTGTGGATGGTGACCTTGTAGGAGTTTTTTTTTCTCCTTAGCTATGGCCTTAGCCTGATTCCTTTGTTTCTGTTTATTTTTTTATTGTGGTTTTGGTTTTGGATGTGGATCTGTTTTCTCTTTCTCTCTCTCTCTCTCTCTCTCTCTCTCTCCCTCTCTCTCTCTCTCCAGTAAATGGATTGAGCTGCTTGAAATAGATTGCAGCATGGCTTTTGTAGGTGATGCACATGACCAGGTTATGGCCTCTGCACCAGTCAGTGTCCTCCACTTGCTACCTGCATGCAGTATGCTGTGTAGTACTTCCAATAACCAGTCACGGCAACCCACTACAATAAATCCCTCCATCATATGGGCATGGTCCCTTTACCTTTCCTGTGTGGTGGACATCCTTCCTGTATGTGGGCAGCAGT